>NW_026294606.1:72103420-72261234 GCF_007827085.1 Peromyscus californicus insignis | reverse complement strand
AAATGTCCCTCCACATGGTGAGGAGCCACTTGTCTTTCAGTAAGTACCTCAAGTGTTGTCCCTGTCTAAAAGCATCGGGTCTGTCACTCTCCAGAACTGGACCATTGGTTCTCAGAGTTTACTCCTCCTTGGCATTCCTACCTCCAGTCTAATATGCCATCTTATGTGTGCCGCATAGTTATCAATGCTTTTGAGACTTTTCTAAGAAAGATTCCCCCAGTGACAGAGGACTTAGGTTAACATTTCCTGGGGCCATGTCCAAAAACAGCCTACAGCATGCCTGTTTTTATTTTTTGTTTACTGATTTATGTGTATAGCTGTTTTGCCTGCATGTATGTCTGTATACTTCATGCATACCTGGTGCCCATGGAGGCCAGAAGAGGGTATCAGATACCCCTGGGACTAGAGTTACAGATGGTTATAAGCCACCATGTGGGTGCTGGGATTCAAACCTGGGTCCTCTAGAAGAACGGTCAGTGCTCTTAACTGCTGAGCCCTTTCACCAGCCTGGCATGCTTATTTTTTTAAGTCTTGTGTTGTTATTGTTTAATAGTTAATGCTGTTCCAAATACTGGTTTTAGTTTGATTGTTATGTTTCCTATTACTTCTTTGGTGTAAAGCTGATTCCCTAGCAAAAGTCTCTTTAATCCACAGCTTTCCTTACTCTAGTACATTGCTTAGCTCAAATGGAACTTGGGCCCCAGAAGCTTAAGTTTACATACAAGTATGTATCCACCAAATGAAGAGCAGCTCCACTGTAGAGACTATATCTTCAACACCGCCTTGTCCCAGCCTAGTGCCTAGGACACAGTAGGCATTCATGGAAGGAAGGAAGGAAGGAAGGAAGGAAGGAAGGAAGGGAGGGAGGGAGGGAGGGAGGGAGGGAGGGAGGGAGGGAGGGAGGGAAGGAGGAAGGGAGGGAGGAAGGAAAGAAGGAAGGAAGGAGAAGGAAGGGAAGAACAGATGAATAGAAATAAGAAAAGAGGAAAGGGCGCATGAACAGATAGATGGGAGGAAAGGGGAGGATTACAGTGTTAAGCAAGAAGCAGGACAGAAGGAAAATATGTCATATGATTTGCTCTTTTTTTTTTTTTTTTTTTTTTTTTGGTTTTTCGAGACAGGGTTTCTCTGTGTAGCTTTGCGCCTTTCCTGGAACTCACTTGGTAGCCCAGGCTGGCCTCGAACTCACAGAGATCCTCCTGGCTCTGCCTCCCGAGTGCTGGGATTAAAGGCGTGCGCCACCACCACCCGGCTGATTTGCTCTTAAGAAAGTTGGTTGTAAAGCGTGGGCAAGAGAAGGTAGTGGCTATGACTAGTCTGGTTTAATTTGAGGGCATTTGGTGGTAGGAGGTACAGAGGATATGTGGATTGTTTGGTTTATTTGATGGAAGAAATTTGAGCATGCTTACAGGCTCAGGGAAAGGAAAACAGAGACTAAAAAATACTTCTTTGATTCACTCAGTAAGTATTTATTGAGTACCAATAATGTACCAAGCACTGACCCAGAAGGGATGGGCAAGATGGACTGAGTTTCGGTGCCATGGAGCTTCTATTCCAGTGAAAAACGATGGAGTGCAATTGTGCAGTGAGCTGCCATCCAAGATGGTAGTGCCATCTCAGGAAGAGCAAAGCAGTGTCACGTTAGGCCAGGTCCACCATACTTAGGGTGGGCAAATGGCTAAAGAAAAGCCACTTCCCAGAGCCTGAGTGTCCTGTCTGCGTGTCTTGCCTGCATGTGAGGGACGTGGAGAATGAGCAGGAGCAAAGTGGGATGGGCTGCCATGTTTCTCTCTGGTGAGTCAGGCAGAGTGGTGCTGTCAGGAGTCATGAGTGAAAAGGCAGAAAGGAGAGGCTGAGTCTCTGTCTAGCCAGCTAGCCTCAGCCTTTCTGGTCTTCTGGCCTTCCTAAGTGACTCATTTCCCTTTGGGGTGGTTTTCCTCTCATATCATGCGCAAGACTGGCTGCTGTATCCAGAAAGAGTTAAGAATAAGTAAATGAATTGGAGAATGGGAAATAAAAAAAGAAAGAATTAAGGATGTAATCTGACTATGTGTGACCTGCAACTTGACTTCATTCACTTCTGAATATCATACCATAGCTCCGTGCTTTATGATGGCAAATAAAATGTTTCAACTGTTACAACCATAGAGATAACTTGTAATTCTAGAGTCATTCTGTTCTACAGATAATATTAAGGACTGGTAGCAGATTGGGTAAAGAGATTATTTTTATCTGGGTGCTGGTGGCACACCCTTTGGTCCCAGCACTCAGGAGGCAAAGGCACATGGATCTCTAAGTTTGAGGCCAGCCTGGTCTATAAAGTGAGTTCCAGGAAAACCAGAGCTACACAGAGAAACACTGTCTAGAAAAAACAAACAAACAAAAATATTATTTTTAAATTTCTTCACTTATTTCTATTCCTCTAGTAATAAGCAATTTCCTAAAACTTTTTTAAGTAGCAATGATATAAATACATTTTACTACCTAAAAAAAAAATCTACAAAGAATATGTACATTGGATGTTGGCTTATGATTTGTACTTTTTTAGCAGTGTTATAGAGGCCTTCCTAATCCTCAGTGATTCACTATGGAAATTTTGCTTTAATCTTTCTGAGATAGTAAACACAAACAACAAAACTATAGCACTATAATATTGAAAAATTAATATGGCATATTGCTTAAGAAAGGAATCTCTGCTTAAAGATAGAAAATCATTTATTTCATTATAATATTCATCATAAAATAGATTTGGCCTAACATACCATTAGTACTGAGCTTTTTTTAAATTCTTTTATTTTTCATACATTTTTAATAATTTATTTAACTTTATTTTATGTGCATTGGTGTGAAGGTATCAGGTCCCCTGGAACTGGAATTACAGACAGTAGTGAGCTGTCATAAGGGTGCTGGGAATTGAACTCAGGACCTCAGAGAAACAGCCAGTGCTCCTAACCACTGAGCCATCTCTCCAGCCCCCAGTACTGAGCTTTTTATTACCTCACTTACTGAATGCCTTTAATGCCAGCACTTGTGAGGCAGAGACAGGTAGATCTCTGAGTTCAAGACCAGCCTGGTCTAGACAGCTAATTCCAGGATGGCCAGAGCTACACAGAGATACCCTGTCTTAGGATTATTATTATTATTATTATTATTATTATTATTCACTGTCTTAGAAGGTACTGTAGACTAGTACTCCTCAGGAGAGTCATTTTCACATGGTGTTTCGTCCCTCTTCACAGTCTTGCATGTATCTAATTAGCTAATGTGGCCTTCACTTGACACCAAAGGGAAAGAGGATGCATGGATCAAAGAGCTGTAACGTCATACAGGCAGGCCATTGACACTATGTATGTGTCACAAACCTCAACATCAAGGGATGAATTCACTTATTATGACTCAGAGATTGCTGCTGACCTTTGAAGTCTAAAGTGTATATTTGTTTTTAATTCATGCAATTAGTGTTATATGCATACACATATACATACACACAGCCAGCGTGTGTGTGTGTGTGTGTGTGTGTGTGTGTGTGTGTGTGTGTGTGTGTGTGTGTGTGTATGTGATGATACTAGATAAAAATTCAGGGGATCTCTCCTCTGGAGTCTCATACGCAGCAGAGTTCAAGGCGATGGTCTGCTGAGAGCCTCTGTACACCTCCCCGCTTCCTTCCCATTCCCTTTTCTTTGTTGTTTTGTTTTGTTTGAGGCAGGGCCTCATGTAGCACAGACTGGCTCTGATTTCCTGATCCTCTCCCTCCCTAGTGCAAGGATTGCGGGTCTGTACTAGTAAACTCAGCAGGCCCCTTTCTCTTAGGATAAACTTTCACTGCAGCCATCTTGGTGGACCATAAGCCCAAAAAGGCAGATTTGGGGCTTTGTACCAACTCTGTCCACATTAGGAACAATCCAAGGAGCTGTAAACCAGCCTGCCCAAACTCAGAATGCTCTGCAGTAGAAATTCCATGCCTACGGGTACCTAACCCAAGAGCTGCCAGTCCCTTGGGATGTGCTGGTTGGCGGGCCAAGATATTGGTGAAGGGCCTTTCTCAGTCTGCATATCTGTGATTCTAGGAACCACAGGCTCCTGACTTCACAGGAGCCACCTTTATGCCCGAGGACACAGCCCACATGATATGTTAACAGCTAGGCAGGATGGGAAAGCATGGCATTTATTCCATTCCCCTGATCGCTTTGTCACATTCCTTATCTGTAAAATTGGGATAAAAATACCTGCCTCGTGGGGTTTTCATGGAGATTAATCTAAATCGGGAAACAATGTAAACTGCCTGGTGCCATCTCTGTCAGGTACTCGGTGACTGACGTATTGTTTGATGTTCCACTGTATATTGTGTGCTGTAAATACACAAGGGAGACCTGATTGCTTCGTGGAGCAAGACAAATGCTCCTTTTTCTATAGCGTGGTCAGTCTGCTGCAATGGAGCAGATCAGCAAAACACCCAGCCAACCCATACAGAACACATAGCCAGTTGCCCTCAGCTGTCCGGTTGCATCTCTGAATAAGCCATTGGACCTTGGTCTGTCTATATGACGCTGAGGTGTTGCCAGTTGTGAACTGGTGGGGGGGGGGGGTGCATACCTTCCTCGGGGGCTCTCCTATAGGCATGTGAACTCATTTGCCATATTTAGGAGCATAAAGATTTAGGGAAGCAGCGGGTTCTCTTCAAATGATTATCCCTAGCAGCTGTGTGCCCCCCACCCCAGCTCCTTTGTCTGCTTTCTCTAGGAAAGGTGCTGGGAAGGAGCCAGCATGCAGGAATTTAAAAGACAACTGCTACAGAACAGAAATATGTGCTAAAAATACTAAAACCAACAAGGATTCATCATCTGAAAGCAGAATAGACTGCGTGTGCCCCTGCTTCTGGACCTGCTCGCTCCGTGATGGCTCTGTGCTATTCGGGGTGACAGTAATTATGGAGCTGGAGTGCTCCTTGGCAGAGACAGACAGAGCTTGGAGCAGAGGGATGGTTTCCATGGCAATGGCATCAGCATCTGAATGACTTCCTGTCACAACAAGTTGGTGATTTAATGAGTTCATCACCGAATTCCAAAGGAAAGCCAGAGAGTGGATGAGCTACTGTTGAGACCTTGGAGTGGCTCATCCCACAGTGTGTGTGTATGGGGGGTTGGGGAGGATCTTCCATCCAGTGCAGCATGGGAAGGGACCAGGTGCTCTGTGAGGCACTAGGAGCCTGGGAGCCCTGTGGCAGTATACCAAGAGGAGGGAGTCTAGACAGAATCTGTTCTGGGAGGGCTGCCTTACTGTTATTCTCAGAGTGTGAAGGAATCACAAGTCCTCATGAGAAACCTAAGGAAATGCATGGTCGCAGGAGTTCAGCTCAGGCTTCAGATACATGCTTTGAGCACTGCAGGTCCTTTAGAAAGTAACAGCCCTAAGAAAAAGACCTTAAATTCTAGTAATGTGCAAACAGAAGGAAAGGGGAACAGCAGAGCACCTAGTCTTATTTTTCATCATAGTACAGGGAGAAGCATTTAATATGGAGCAGGGGTCAATCACTGGGATCACTTCCAGAATTAAAGTCTCATCTGTGGCCAGGGGCATATAAAATTTGAACTGAGGGGCTGGGGACATAGCTCAGTCAGTGAAGCACTTGCCAGGCACGCGTGAGGCCCTAAGCTCCATCCCCAGCACCTACAAAAGAAACCATGTGTGGTGGCACACACTTGTGTCCCCAGCACTGGGAGGACAGAAATAGGCAGGTCCTTCAGGCTTGCTGAGCAACCAACCTAGCCCAACCTGTGGTGAGCTCCAGGTCTCAGTGAGAGACCCTGTGTCAAAAAACATTGTGGAATGACACCCAAGGTTGACATCTGGCTTCCACACAGCCCTGCATACATGCATACACACACATATTTGAGTCAAGAGGTAAGAATGCATTAGAATGAACTGCGCCATACTTGGCCATCCTCACTAATGATAGTCTGCCGTCGGGCTGGTAGAATGATATCACGTTAGCTTAGTCAGTTACCTCGGGTTGGATGAGGGCACAAGGTGCTAGTGCCCTCCCAGGAGCCCTGTGAGTAGGAGGTGGGATAGCATGCCATCCCTCTTTATGTGCCTTTCCCTGTGGGGTCTGGATCCTCAAGGTGTTTACAAACTGAGGATAGAACGGTTCAGCTGCTGCTGGGGACCATCCCAGAGGCAGAGGCTTTATGTACATCTCTCTCGTGCTGCCTGGGGTAGCCCTAGGGATAAATATTGCCTTCTGTCTTTTTTTTTCCCCCAAGACAGGGTCTCACTGTGGCTATCCTGGAACCCACTATGTAGATCAGTCTAGCCTTGAACTTACAGAGATCCACCTGCCTCTGCCTCTTCATTTCCCTTTTATGGAAAAGAAAACTCAGCCTTGGAGAGCTTGTCACTGGCTGGAGGCACCAACAGCTAGTGGATAGCAAGTCAAGATTTCAGTCATGCTCTCCCGTCCCAGCTGGTAGTCTTCACCATGCAGCCTTCCAGTCAACTGCAGACAGGGGCCATGAGCAGGCAGGACGGGAAGACGAGGACGTTCTGCCTGCTAGACTCTTGGAAGGTGGTAGTTAGATTCCTCCTCACCACCTTCCTTCTGCCTCCCTGAGGCAAGGAAGGACTGCAGACCAGTGTTGCAAGGGCAGGTGGGCCAGGTCTCTGCTCAGTTACGAAGCACCGAGAAGCACTTAGAGCAAGAAAAACAGCAGAGGACCGAAAACATCCGGGCTATCTTCTATCAAGTATGATACCAGATCAACCCAGGAGGTGGGCAGTCTTGTGTGGTCTTACACATACGTTTTTATGCTTACACAACATACAGAGAAAGTTGGAAGTGTGTGTGTGTGTGTGTGTGTGTGTGTGTGTGTTCATACATGTAACTGGCTAGGCAGGGCTGGTTCTTTTCTGTATTAATAAATTTAAAGGGAAATGACCACCTTATGATACTCACCTGTCTGTAGGCAAATGGACTGACTTGCAAAATGATGTTTTCCTGGAATTCTTGAAGTTATTGGCCTATTCTTATTTTCCCATCCCTAACCTATCAAGTGCAATGGAGACTAGAGAAGCCTGGTGTGTTTTGTAAGCATCTTGCTCAGGACATGGCCAGTACTGATGCCAGAACTTCAGAAGCTGCTTCAGCCCAATCCTCCTCATGTTCAAACTCATTTAAAACAGTGGTTCGCAACCTGTGGGTCATGACCCCTTTGGGGGTCAAATGGCCTTTTCACAGGGGTCACCTAAGACCATCCAAAAACACAGATATTTACATTACAATTCATAGTAGCAGCAACATTACAGATATGAAGTAGCAATGAAAATAATTTTATAGTTGGCGGTCACCACATGAGAAACTGCATTAAAGGGTTGCAGAATTAGGAAGATTGAGAACCACTGATTTAAAACATACCTGCATTTTGTCTGGTTGTTCATACAGTTTGGGCAGTGTTTTTTGTTTTTGTTTGTTTGTTTGTCTGTCTTAAATAACACCAGCATGAAATGTGAATGAGCAAGCCCCTTAACATACACAGGATTATCTAATGACGCTTCAGCAGGCCGCCCCTCCTACCCACGCAGTCTGTTACAGCACCTACGCTGCCCCTTCCCTAGACAGCTCCAGGCTTAAGCAGCCTAGCAGTCCTTTTTAAATAACTTCCATCAAATAACCAGTGGAATTCTTTGTAACCACACCTCCCCAGATCAGAACAGGAGCTCAATGCCATACTGTTTTGTTTTTTTTTTTTCTCTCGCTGTGCCCACCAGCTAGCCCCGCCAGTTCACACAGCCCTGCTTGGATTTACCACTGAACTGTGAACACAGGAGAGGCAGTCTGTATAAAGTTGTCACTGCTTTGGGTCCCCACACTGCTGGCCGCCTCTGAGCATTGCCTCCCACTGAGTTTGCAAAGGCATTTTCCACAAGCTGCAAGTTGTAAACATGACAGTTTTTGCTCATTAGATGTACCTTCCCATTAGGTCTGTCTGGACATGCACATCAATAGAGTGTTAATAACTGACAAGGCCACAGCTGAAACAGGGCTTGCCTGGTGTCACAAGACAGGCAGTGTGCCTCACCTCCCTGTCACACTGTGGGAAGCAGACAGTGGGCAGGTCTGCACATGTGTGTGTCTAAGACTAGGTACAACAGTGGCTAGCCAGAGCGGCAGAGTAGACAGGTCCCTAGTCTGGTAGTGAAAGGCAGTGGTTGCTTCTGTTCCCTGGAATAGACTTTCCAGTATGGCTGGTGCCTCAGTAATTCTCTAATGGCCCCTTTCTTTTCACTCCCCAAGACATTGAGCAGAAGGAATGAGTAAGGCAGGAAGAAGACAGACCAGTGCCACTGGAGATGGCAAATGCGTAGTGAGTGTACTTCCTAGCTCTGATGCTCCTGGAGGAGGAGAGGACAGTCTAGAGAGCCTTCAGCAAGTGGAGGTTATTCCATTAACTCAGGAGTGCCGAGACTGAGTTAACCTGCCTGTGGGGAGTCAGAATAAGGAGACACTCCCACCTCTTGGTGCATACCCATAATACGCATGTGTTGAGTGCCTACTCTGTGCAGGAGCTGAACAGGGGCTTCCTATGCATCACCAGGAGCAACTTGGAATTTCTTTCATTTCCTCTAATGGAAAGTTCTTGACAATCACTCCTTATCCCTCCTCAACTCCCTTTGGCTCTCAAAGAACCATTTATTTTCTTTCCCTATAGATTTACCTAGTCTGGACATTTCATATAAATGGAATCATACAATATATGGTTGGCTTCTTTCTTTCACTTAGCACAATGCTTTCAAAGTTTATCCATGTTGTATCAACGGTATATAACAAAACTTAGCTGGGCAGTGGTGGCACACTCCTTTAAATCCCAGCACTCAGGAGGCAGAGGCAGGTGGATCTCTGAGTTTGAGGCCAGCCTGGTCTACAAAATGAATTCCAGGATAGCCAGGACTGTTAATACGAAGAAACCATGTCTCAAAAAACTAAGAAGAAACAACAACAACAAAAACCACAAAACAATATATAACAAGACTTTATCATTTTTGATATGCCCAGCTGTCAGTCCAAACTAGTCATTTCATAGTTGCACCTTTTTCTTGGTTGGTTGGTTTTTTGATACAGGATCTTTCTAAGTAGCCCATATTGGCCCAAAACTGGTGAGCGTCCTGCTGAGGCATCTGTGAGTCACCATGCCCAGATTAATATTCCTGTTTTTAAAGACCATTTATTTAATCCCTCAATTTATCTTCCAGATCTGAGATCAACAATTTTTTTTTTCTGTAAAGAGTCAGGTAATGACTGATTTATGTTTTACAAACCATGTTCTCTTTGCCATAGTATTGTTTGTTCACCGTGACACAGAAGTAGCTACAGACAATATGTAAACACCTGGACATGATCATGTTTCCACAAACCTTATTTACAAAGCAGGCAGTCAAGTAGATGAGGCTGTGTGACTAGAGTTGTCAACCCCATGAGTAAAGAATAAATAATGTCTGGGGCTGGGGAGTTGATTCAGCAGTTAAGAGCACTGGCTTGCTCTTCCAAAGGACCCACATTCAATTCCCAGCATCTACATAGAAGCTCACAACTGTCTGTAATTCCAGTTCCAGGAATTCCAATAACCTCACACAGAGTATATGCAGGCAAAATACCAGTGCATATTAAATACATGAATAAATAATTCTTTAAAAAATGATATCATTTATTTCTACAAAGACTATAAAAGTTCCAAAAGGAAGCTTATTCTGAATTGATTATTATTTAATTGACCGTGTCATACAAAACCAAAATAAATAGCTGGATATATAAAATTGTAGAGCCATTGTTAATATGGGTCATCCAAAAGCCCTGGGAGGAAACGTGCCTGCCGAAGCTGTACCCTGCACACATCTCCATTCCTTGGACAAATCAAGAAAGACAGAGCTGAAGAAATGGCTTTTATCCAACCACACATTTCTGGGTCAAAGGTGGCCTTTCAACTCCAAAAATAGAATTTCCCCCCCAAATCTACTTCCTGCTGACAAGAAGTGTGAACTGTTGTGTCTGTAACTGTGAAAGGATGCAGTTCATGGGACTTTTTCCTGGTGCATTAGAATGAAATCCTGAACAGTGCACTTTTAAAAGGCAGTCTGTAACAATTGCGGGAGCCCAGCCAGTGCCCGAGGGCATCAAACAGGAAAGTACAGCTTGCTACCCACTCAGATCCCGAGAGACAAGACAAACTAATGCAAACCACATACTCCATAACATCTCCTCATTCACAGTCATTCCTCCAGCCCCAACCTAACTCCAAGAAACCAACCACTTGGAATTATCTGCTGGACAATCTGGGAAATAAAGACAGCTCCTGAGATTCATCATTCTTGTAACCCAAGCAGCCATAGATTTGATTCATTGATCACAATTTTAAAAATCAGTTTGGAGCCGGGCGGTGGTGGCGCACACCTTTAATCCCAGCACTCGGGAGGCAGAGCCAGGCAGATCTCTGTGAGTTCGAGGCCAGCCTGGTCTCCAAAGCAAGTTCCAGGAAAGGCGCAAAGCTACACAGAGAAACCCTGTCTCGAAAAACCAAAAAAAAAAAAAAAAAAAAAAATCAGTTTGGAGTTCAAAATGGCCCCAACACAGGGCTGGAGAGATGGTTCAGCCATTAAAGGCTGAGGCTCACAACCAAAAAAGCAGACTAGCCTAGCTCAATGGGATCTCCTTTTTATGTCTGGGGTTCACCTTTGTTTCCTTCTTTCTAGACCTGCAGAGGAGGAGAATCAGAGTCTATACCCAAGAGACCCATAGCTCTAGTCTCCATGCCAGCCCCACTGCCCCGCTATGCTCTCAGAAATAGAGTCCAGTGGGGAAGAGAAACTAGCCTTTCTCCCTCAGGTTGCACAGACCTGCTCGTGCAAGGAAAACACTCAGAGAGCTTTTAAAATTCTGGATGTACTGGGGGCTGGAGAGACAGCTTAGTGCCCAAGAGGGATCCTGCTTTTGTAGACGACCTGAGTTTGGTTCCCAGCACCACAGGCAGTGGATAGCCACCTGTCACTCCAGCTGGAGAGGACCCAACACCCACTTATGGACTTCATAGGTACCTACACACATGTGCTCGTACTCACACACAGAAACAAACATATGTAATTAAGAAAAATATTATACAGATGTCATTGAGTGTTATATATACATATTAAACAAGTGTGAATAATTGGTTTTTCCCCCTTGTCACTGAGGTTGAAGTCTTTGTTTCAAAGAGTATGCCTTTGGTGTTTTTTGTTTTTCTCAAAGAATATACTTTGAGAAGGTACACTTTGCAACAAGTACTATGTACAAGGTCATAAAGCAGGAACTTAGTGACCGTGCTGCAGTGAGAGGCATTGATCTCACCTGTGTGCCTTAACAACATTGTCACATAGACCAAACGTTACTCTCTTTTCCCAAAGTATATGACTCACTTGGAAATTTAGATGGATTTAAAATAGCACCCTAGCACCAGAGAGAACAGCCTGTGTGGAAATAGCACCACGGCTGATTCCCTGAGAAACTCCCTTTGTATACAACATTCTCAGAGCTCACTAAGTGTCTTGTGTTACTTTGCAAAAGCCACTGGGTGCAGCTGAATGGACTTAGTCGAATGATTTTAGTTTTTCTAGAGAACAAAACTTACGTGTGTTCGCTTCCCGTTCTGCTTGTACTTGTACTGCTGGCTGAGGCCACCCACACCTGCTGCTCCCCACTGACCAAAGCACAGCAGCTGTAAGGTCTTGAGATTACACTGTTTGTTCTCTCACTCCCATTTCTTGTGGCTTTCCAGCTGGTACCAAAGCAAGTGTATGTATGCATGTGCATGTGTGTGTGTATGTGTGTGTGTGTGTGTGTGTGTGTGTGTGTGTGTGTATTAGGAAAGGGAACCCATCCCATCCCCAAAGTGAGGAGTTAATATTAGCCCTGGCATTTGTCAGGAGCATCAGTAGAACCGTCCCCACCCTCCTCAGCGGCTTCTGTGCTTCACCCTCTGTAGCAATGATTACAGTCCTCACAGTTAAGCCTCTGGATATTGCACCATTGTGGATTTTACCCTCATCTGAAGCCTTCCCGAGGAATGGGCCAGGGCCATCCCTTGATAATATGCCAGTCTGACCACACAGTGGATAAGATGCTCCTGGGTAATGATGCTTTACAATAGATGATATTGTAGACAAGAAAAATGAGCATAAATGAGAACGAGGAGATGTGCAGTTGATAAAGAGCTTGCCACATAAGCATGAAAACCTAAGTTCAATCCCTAGAACCCGTGTCTTTAAAAAAAAAAAGAAGAAGAAGAAGAAGAAGAAGAAGAAGAAGAAGAAGAAGAAGAAGAAGAAGAAGAAGAAGAAGAAGTAGAAGAAGAAGGTGATGTGATTGTAATCCCAGTGCTGGGGAATCAGAGACAGGCAGACCCCTGGGAACTTGGTGGTCAGCATACTCAGCACACCGAAGGCCAGGAAGAGACCCTGATTTAAAAATCAAGGTGGATGGCTCCAGAGGAATGACACTCAAGGTTGACCTCTGACCCCATACTCAAAGTCACCCATGTGCACACATACATGCACAAGTAAATAAAAAATAATAAAAGTGATTCTGCGAATCCGAGAGTAATGTTGAGGCATGAGTTGTTCCTCGTGTAAGCAAGCAATACAATACTCTAGAAGCTTACACATTGTCTCAGTTGCCTTTCCCAACATGTCAGCATCCCTGCCTGGTGTGTTCTGATTGTATTTCCCCTGTGCTGATGCTTGTCAGGTGTTTGAATGATGTAGCCCACATTCATGAATGCTTTTCCAGCACTCATCAGAATATGTGCACATGGCTATCTGTGTGTACTTTACAAATGAGGCAGGCAGTGCCTTGAGCCTGGATAGAAAGGGGATTAACATATTTAAATGCTGGACTGATGCCATTTACTTAAAAAAAAAAGTGACCTTTGGAGAACCATTTCCCACCAACATTCTTTTTCTCCACCAGGCAGTATTTTGTGGCACAGAGCAAGCTCGGTATGTAAATCATTCTTTCAGATGAAGTGACCAGTTTAGATTCAAGATGAAGCTGGAGAGCAGCCTGGGAATCCCAGCACTTGGGAACTGGAGGCAGGAGTGTCAGGGATACAGAGTCATCTATCAGTGGATATATAGTGAGTTCAAGACCAGCGTGGACTACTTGAGACCCTATCTCAAACACACACGCACACACGCACGCACACACACATGCATGCACGCACATGGGTGTTTGTCCTGGAAGGAGCTCACAGGTTGTAGAGCCCTGTGGGCTGTGAAGCCGTAGAACAAGGAATTAGGACGATTGAGACACTTTTGCTTCCTCCCTCCTGCCTGGCTCTCTTACTCTACTCTCGAGCTCTGTGTATTGTGTGCTTCTGCACAGGGAGAGCCTAGGCACACTTACTTTCAGCCAGATTAGCAGCCTTTAAAAAGGGGGAAACTTTTCTACTTCAGAATATATGAACCCCAAGCAAAGTGTCAGATTGGCCCAGGGTGGACCACATTCTTTCCACCAGGCTCATGTGTGTGAGGGTGCATTCCCAGACCAGAGTCGCTGGGAATGGGGCCCAGATCAGGTGCATCCTTGAGGCTGAGGAACATAGTCCTTCAATAGGAGCCACCCAGGGCTAGAAGAGGAGGCTCTGTTCTCCACAGAGAGTGAATGAAGATAGAAAACTGCAAAGAAGAGCCAATAAAACCCCAGGGTAGATCTGGTAGCAGCAGGCACAGCTTTGAGTGCCCTGAGGGTTCCTCTGCAGCCCCTGTTTGGGTGGAGACTTTGTTCAGGTGCCCGTTTTTAAAATGGCGACGTGTATCTTACACCACATACTGTGATGGTGGAGGGCTGGAAAGAGACTTCAGCATGAGTGCTGTACGTGAAGTCAGTGTTTCAACTGGCCCTGTCTGGCAGGGTGGAGGCTGGGTAGAGAAGGAGAACCGCCACTGAGAATATGTGTAACTCTGAATTTCCTCACCGCCCTAAGAGGGGTTCTTGTGAAAGGCAGCCAAGAACAGCTCCAAAAGGTTAATGGGTAAGTTTTGTGGTTGGACGAACTCCTTGTCAAGAATGCCTTGGGAACAGGGGTTCAGGCTTCCCAGCCCACAGAAAAGAAAGCTTCAAGAGGCTAATGACAAAACAAAAAACAAACCAAAACAAAAAATGCCGGGCAGTGGTGGCGCAGCACTTCAATCGCAGCACTCAGGTGGCAGAGCCAGGGGGATCTCTGTGAGTTCGAGGCCAGCCTGGGCTACCAAGCGAGTTCCAGGACAGGCGCAAAGCTACACAGAGAAACCCTGTCTCGAAAAAACAAACAAACAAACAAAAACCAAAGAGGCTAGTGACAAGGGCCCAGCTAGCCAACCCAGCTCTTCTCTCTTTACCTGTGTGTGTATCTTTAGCACAGACATGTCTGGGAGTCTACAGTCATACATATCTTCATTGAAGCTCTTTTTCTGGTTGGAAATTGGCAAAGGACTTGTTTTGAACAGACACTGAGCTAATAAAATAGGAGCTTGGAGAGGCAATTGAAGAACAGGGAATTTGGGGCTGGAGATGCAGCTCAGTGGCAGAACAGCCTAGTGTGTACAAGGCTGTGACTTCCATCCCCAGCATTGGGGGTGGGGACATTTGATGTCCAAAACAATATCTGTGGGGGTGGGGGGTTCTTGATGAGTCCAAACAGCATCAACCAGCTGTCTTTGAGCCCCACTATGTGCTGGGCCAAGAGGAAAATAGATGCCTAACAATGATGGTACGTACAGCCCTAGGGGAAATGTGGCTAAGGGTCAGGTGACTCTGCCATGGGAGCAGGAAAAGGCTCCCAAAATAACAACTAGAAGCAAGTCTAAACACCACATAGATTGGAAACAGTCTTTGCAGAAGGCTAAAGGCAAAAGCATCATGGCAGACAGCTGTATGCTGTAGCTGAGCATCCTCAAGAGAAAGACAAGAAGGTGTGTGTGTGTCAAGATGCAAAGACATGCAAGAGAGCAGAGAGGATGTGATCTGGTCCCGTTGTCCTGGGTAGAGTAGTTCAGCCCGGTGGCTGCCTTGTTGACTCCAGGCAGACTAGCAAGCTGCCTCATTCTCCCTGCTTGCTTCTGTGGCATCAGAATCTCTAGGAGGACAGAAGCTCCCTGGAGCTCATCTTAGAAAACTGAGCAGAATGCCTCTGCCCCAGACCCGGTGTTTATGGGTCAGAAACATTTGGATCTTAACACTTGAAATCTTCCTTTGTGATGGAATTCTGAATATGTCCCCCACTGGAACAGGTGATCGGATGCACAGATCCGATGTCATCCCCTGGAAAAAAAGCTTGTGAGATACCTGGAGAAGGGAGGATTTTAGAACTCACTGGCGGAGGAAAGTCAAATAATCAGCCGTGGCAGCTGCTTTCCACAGCTGCACACCATGCAGCAGCTTCTCTCAAGCAGTCAGTGGGGCTAAAAATAACCAGAAACTGACACTCAGCAAGCCACAGATCTGCATGTGGGGAAAGAGATTGGAGGTGGGTATCCTAGGGCCTCTGAGTGAGTGTCAGAGGAACCAACTCGGTGGCCCAGGAGATCTCACAGGCCCTCAGAGCCCCACGTGTCCAGGTGATTTCACAAATAGTGGCCAAGATATTAACTACCGACTTCTTCCAGTTTCTAATCTCAGCTGTAATCCAAGTTGAGTTGACTGCCTAAGGGAAACCAAAGTAATGAAGTAGGAATAGCTTCCTTGTTTCCAGCCTAAGCCTAAACCAGTGACCTGAGCAAAAGAATGGAGGGCCTGGGTGCTCTACCGAGAAATGACTCTTTTTAATAGTGAAACTAAACTGGGACTTTCTCACCAGCAAAGGGAAAAAAGTGAGGTGACATCAGAAGGAAACATGGTCCATCAAAGACAAAAAGGGATGTTTGTTATAGTGTGGGAAACTTCAGAGATAAATATGCTCATTTAGCACCAGAGGAAATAGATCTGCTTTCCTGAGCGTATGAAAGCATTGACTTTTTTTTTTTGTAAGAAAAATGAATTGCCCTGTAGTTGTCCTGCTTTGTGAGCATCATCGTAACACTCACGGTGCAAGCTTGGGAGGCTCTTGTGGCACTCCAGGCATGGTGCTGAGAGCACCCTCTGGCCTGGACCATTCATTTTACATCTTCCCAAGATCCCAGCTTACGGCCCAGGACAATGAGGCAAGCAGAGGTTAGGCATTTGCTCCGCTGACCCCTGCTTGTCTAGCACCAGTCAGGATTGGCCCCCAGTCATTCTCTCTCCAACAGTGTGGCCCTGGAGGTATTGCTGGTCATGAAGACCGACTGGAGTGACTCCTTAGAGACCTCTGGGTTTCCTGTGGAGTTCTTTCTGTTGTGGATCTCATTGTGTGCTTTCCTTTCGGGTGCTGTTCTATACTTCTTCCCTTTCTCATATGAGAGAAATGAGTGAGTGGATGAGTGGGTAAGTGGGTGAATGAGTGAGTGAGTGGGAATCTTGGGTGGTCCTGTGCAAGTGGTTCTTCTGCCGCTAACCACCTATGTGGTTGGAAGGCATCTTGTTGGCTTGATTGGTTGGCTGATTTTTGTTTTGTTTTCCCTCTTCTGCTTTATTTTTTGAGATGGGATCTTGCTCTGTAACCTAGGCTGACATCGAACTCTTGATCTTGCCTGCCTCAGCTTCCCTGGTGCTGAGATCACAGGCATGTACAACTACAGCCAGCTCTAGACATGGTTATCTGTGAAATAAAGCTGTTAGATTATAACCAAGGCCACTCCTGTGCTAAGTACACTCCTTTCCCTTTCCTTCCTCTTTGGCTCTTCCTGGGCCTTCATTATGTGCAGTGGGCGTGCAGAGGCAGTGAGTGCTGGTAAGTGGCTGAGGACACATGCTCAGATAGCAAGGAGACCAGCAATCAGTGGGATGTGTACATGGAACACAGGCCAATCTGGCACCTCCCTTGTCTGCCTTGTCCTCTTTACCATCCTCCCACTGCTCCTGTGCTTCACAGACTCGGCTCGCACCGAGCCACACTGACCTCCTCCTCCTCCCCACTCCTCTCGCCATCTCTTCCCTCTGTCCTACATACCTTCCGCGGCTCTCTGCTGTCTGTGCAGGAGGCAGGGGACCTGCTCTGCCAAATGTGTTGACCCGGGGTTTTCCTGAGCACTGTAATCACTGAATTCATTTAAGACAACATCCAACATTTAAGAAGGCCCTCGATGCAGAGGACCCTGGTTTGATTCCCAGCACCCACATCATGGCTCACAACCATCTGTAACTCCAGTTCCAGGATGGCCTATACCTCTTCTGACCTCCACAGGTACCAGGTATTCATACCACATGCAGAGAAACACTCATACACACACAATTAAAAAATAATAAAAAATGGACTGAGTGGTAGTGACACACACTTTTAATCCCAGCACTCAGGAGGCAGAGCCAAGAGATCACTGTGAGTTCGAGGCCTTGCCTGGTATCTTACCCAATATAATTCATTAGACTTCCTTTCTTCCAGGCACCCCATATGTATACTACACAGAGATAATCTTTCCTGTGCTTGACAAGAAAATTTAAAAATAAAAATAAAAAATTCCTCCAGGGTCTAGCAATAATAACTTAATGAAGTAAAAGTGCTTGCTATGCCAGCATGGAAACCTGAGTCTTGATGCTTAGTAATGCACATAAATGCTTTGGATCTAGAACCAACCCCCCCATAAAGTTTTCATCTGACCTCCATATATGTGCTGTGATACATGCATTGACATCCCCCCCCTCAACATACACACAGAGGGAGAGAAGGAAGGAAAGAGAGAGAATAAGTAATAAAAATTTAGAAACTTCATTCATCTTCATCACCCAGCTTCCCATTATTACTATAGCAAAATACCTGAAACAATAAACATAAAAAGGTATAGACTTGTTTTGACTCATGGTTCTAGAGGTACGGTCCTTTGGCTAGGGCAGTACATCATAGAGATGCTCATCTCACAAGCTAGGAACCAAAAGTTGGGCAGAAGAGGGTTGCAGATATTTGATCACACTGTGAACCCTGAGACTGTGTTATTTACTGAAAAAACTGCTTCTAGTTATGGGGTGGCTCAGCCCTAGCACACACCTTTAATCCAAGAGCTTTCTGCTTGAATATTGTGAACAGGATTAAATAAAAATCAATCGTAGGTTAAGAGGTAGAGCAAGCAACCAGTTAACAGGAAAAAAAAAAAACCATAGAGCGTAAGAGGAACTCAGGAGGGTAGAGAGATGCACAGGAAGAAGAAGGGAGGGACATCCAGTTGGAGGAGTTTTTGTTTGAGACGTAGGAGAAAGCTCTCTTTCTAGGGCATTGGGCCGAGGAGGAAGAAGCTAGGTGATTTCTCTGCCTCTCTGAGCTAGCAGGTTTTCACCCCAGCATCTGACTCCTGAGTCTTTATTGATAAAATCAAACGACAGAGACTTCGTTAAAAACAATAGGGTCCCACTAGCACCCACCTCTAAAAGGTCCATGGGACCCTCCAATAATGTGCCATCCTGGGGACCAAGTTTTTAACCCATAGGCCTTTGGGGAACACTTATAAAAAACCATAGCAAGCTGTGTCTCTTGCCACTCAATTATCTCTCTGCTCATGTTCATGGCTCTCCAGGAAAACAGCCTGCACTATATAACTCCACATTTTTAATTTTCCATTCAAGTCCGTCTTTTCCCCAGCACTAATACTGCCCAGATTCATAGGATGCTAATTATCTTTGTGTTTTCTGATATTGTTGTGCACATGACACTCTTAGCAGCCCCTTCAGGAAACTCAGGACTTTGGGTGCTGTCCCTTGATCCTTCTAGTTTTAAAGCATTATTTAAGGTCTTTTCTATACCCCCATACATGTTGCTATTTTTCAGTAACATGTTCCTGACTCTCTCCCACAGTGTATGCTTTCGACGGGGTGATCTCAATTCTACTTGTGACTTCAATTGCTGTCCCTTTCCACAGCTCCCCAACCAGCTTTGATAATGAACTCTAGGCTCAAATGTCCTTTACAGGCACCTTAAACAGCACGATTCACCTAAATTCATAGTTTCCCTGGTACAAAATGTGTTCTTCTTCCATTTGTCTAAGGCAATGACCTAGGGTCGCAACCCCTTTGGGGGTTGAACGACCCTTTCACCAGTGGTGGCATATCAGATATCCTGCATATCAGACATTTACATTGTCATTCCTAACAGTAGTGGAATTACAGTTATAAAGTAGCAATGAATATAACTTTTATGGTTGGGAGTCACTAAACATAAGGAACTGTATTAAAGGGTCACAGCATTAGGAAGGTTGAGAACCCCTGGTCCAGGGGCACTAGTGTCCTCCTAGCTGCTCATACATAAAGCCTGACACTCATTCTCCTTTGTGCTCAGATACCAGATTCTAAGTTTCTCAGATTTACCTTTTCACTCCCACAGTCCATGCTGTGGAATGTACAATCATCTTTTCCGAGGCTCATCTACAAACCTTTTGATATGTCTCTAGTCCTGGAGCCTCATCCTGGCTTCAGTGCTCATTTCCAGGATGCTCAAAGTCACCCCTGGAAGATGCAAGTCTAATTAATTTTTCTTTCTCTTTGGTGTCTCCCTCTCCCTCCACCACAGGATGGCATGCAACATGATTGGCAATCAAAATTCTCAAATACACAGTGAGATTTTCTGCCCTTCGCTCCCTTAATTGGCCTGAACGTCATTTACCTCATTTTTCATATCTATCATCATAATTTCCTCCAGAAAGTCTTCATCAGCTCCTCCAGGCACCAGAAAACATTTCTTATCTTACACCATTACTCTACGTTATGCATGTTGCTAGTTCCATTATTTTCACATGACATTTTAAGCAAGAGAGAGAGAGAGAGAGAGAGAGAGAGAGAGAGAGAGAGAGAGAGAAAACTCCATTTCTAAATGATCTTCAAAATGGACATTTGGTGAATATTTATCCTGAGCCAGAGAGTTATGAGTAACCGGGTTATGTGAGTCATTAAGTCTCACTCTAATCTTATGAGGTATGAGTAAAATAATAAATAGGTATAAGGTCATTTTTTCTAATAAATGGCAAAGACAGACTTAAATTGAAGTTGGCCTGAGTTCTGTTGCCAGGTCCTGAACTAATACATCATACACATAGGTCTTCAAAAATACGGTATTACAACAAGTCATAAAGAGATTTTTATGAAATTATTTAAACTATTGTTTTGATCTTTTCACAGACTTCCTTTTGGCTCAGTTTGCCTTTTTTTTTTTTCATTTTCTGGTCATGTTTATTTAAAAAACATGCAGTTGGTGAACTTTGGCAGGGGTTTATAGTTGTGGGAGCTACTGCCAACCGTGAACACAAAACATTTCTGTCATCCCATGAGTCCTTTGCGCTTCTTCAAAGTCAAACCTCTCTCTCTCTCTCTCTCTCTCTCTCTCTCTCTCTCTCTCTCTCTCTCTCTCTCTCTCTCTCTCTCCCTCCCTCCCTCCCTCCCTCCCTCCCTCCCTCCCTCCCTCCCTCCCTCCCTCCCTCCCTCTCTCTCTCTCTCTCTCTCTCTCTCTCTCTCTCTCTCTCTCTCTCTCTCTCCTCCATCCTACCGCCCTGGAGGCGCTGCCTTCTTTCTCTCCCTATAATTTCGCTCTCTCTGGAATGTCTTGTAAATGAAGCCATACAGCACACGGCCTCCCTTTTCTGTCTCGGCCCCTTTAATGGATCACCGTGTTGCGGACCATCGTCCCTGGTGCCTCTTCACTATTGACTAGTGCTGTTGCACGGCATGGATGGCTGCGGAACGTTGACCCAGGCATGTTCTAATCTGGGGCTGGTGGCAATCCACCTTCTCTGAGCTATTATATGAGGGTTTGGGGAGAACATGCTTCCTCCCCCTTGGGAAAATATCAGGAGTGGAATTTTATTTCTAGGTCTTAAGGCAAGCCTGTGTTTAGTGTCCTGAGAACCTGGTAAATTGCTTCCCCAACACCTACACGGTGTCTGCAAATAGGTGAGAACTCCAGTTGGGCGGTGTGCTCTACCGGCCTTGATATTGTCAGTCATTCCAGTGGGTGGAAAGCGATGTCTTTTTCTGGGTTTTTGTTTAATTTTATTTCTTTATTTTGTAAGGAGAGGAAATGTGTGCCATGGTGTTCCTGTGGAGGTCAAAGGGCAACCCCGTGGGAGTCAGTTCTCTCCTCTACAGTGTGGGTTCTAGGGGTTGAACTCAGATCTCCAGGCTTGTTCAGCAAGCTCCTTTACCCGCTAAGCCATTTTGCTGGCCCCTCTTCTTCTGGTTTTGAATGCCTATTTCTCTCACACAGAGTTTATCTTCTTCAGTGAAGTGTCTGTTTGGATATGTAAGAATTCTTTTGTATTTCAGTCATCTGTCAGAAATGTAATTTAGGAATATTCCTCACCAATATATGATCGATCTTTTTCATTTCCTTTTTAAATTTTTAATTTTTTGGTGTGTCTAGGCACTTTGCCTGCTTATATGCCTGTGTGCCATGTTGTGCAGTGCCTGAAGAGGCCGGAAGAGGGCGTCAGATCCTGGAGTTAACAGCCAGCTTAAAAAAAAAAAAGCGGCCATGTAAGTGCTGGGAATTGAACCTGGACTCTCCGGAAGAGCAGTTAGTGCTTTTAACCACTGAACCATCTCTCCAGGCCCCTACCTTTCATTTCCTAAATGTGTCTTTCAAAGGCCAGAAGCTTTCAAGTTAGATGGCGACCTATTCACTCACTATAGATTACTTCCATTGCTGATTTGTTTGCTTGTTTGTTCTGTTTTTTTATCTAAGAAGTTCTTGCCTACTCTGAGGTAAAAATATATATATTTCTTTTTTTTTTAAGTTATTGGATTCCCTAGAACTGGAGTTACAGATATTTGAGATTTGAGTCACCATGTGGATGCTGGAAACTGAACCCAAGTCTTCTTCAAGATGAGCAAGTGCTCTTAAACACAGGGCCGTCTCTCCAAACACCCCCACCACCCCTGCCCCCTGCCCCCGGTGTGTTTTGGTTTGTTGTTGCTTTGGTTTTCGTTTCATTTGTCTTTGTTTAGAAGGCTCACCATTTTGATCTTATGTTTAGATTCATGTCCTGTTAACTACTGTAGATGTTGGGAATAGTTTAAGCAGCACAATCAGTGTATGAATGTCCAAATATTACCAGGATTACTTCAAGGAAATTTTATGCTTTATGTATTCAGTTACTTTGGCACCTTTCTCCAAAATAAATCCATCCTTTGTAAGCAGGTCTGTTTCTGAGCTTTATTCTGCTTCTGATCAATATTTCTATCCACTTACTAATAACTACAGTGTCTTCATTATTTTAGCTTTCCAGTTAAGTCTGAGAAGCCCTTTCAAGTGGTTTTGGCCACCCTACGTCTTTTTACATTTCCTACACATTTTAAAAATAGCTTGTCAATTGCTATAAGAAACCTGCTGGGATATTGATTAAGATTGCATGAAGTCCATAGATAAATTCAGAAAGACCTGGTAACTTAATAATACTGAGTTCTCCAACTCACAAACACAATGTCTCTCTCCATTTGAGCCTTTTAAGACTTCTCTCTGCATCTACAGATCTCATGCTTGTATTTAAAGCTCCCATCTAAGTATTCTGTCGATTTTTTATGCCATTACAAGGAACACTCTTTGCAATGTCAAAATTTTCTAGTAGAAAAATAAATCTGAGTTTCATATATTGATTTTATAAGATGTGACCCTGTTAAACTTGCTCCATAGTTCTGGTAAGTTGTGGGTGGATTTACTAGGATGTTTTATCTACAAATAGTCTTACTTCCCCTGATCCAACATAGATTTATTTATCTATTTATATCCTTTGATCTTTTCCTTTCCTTTCCTCTTTCTGAATTTGTTAGCTCCCAGTCCTAAGAAGTGCACCTGTGAAACACACCTCAGACAGGAAATGCTATGAAATACACCTCAGACAGGAGGTATGGAATATACCTCAGACAAGAAATACTGTGGCGTATGCTTCAGAGAGGAAGTAGTATAGAGTACACCTCAAAAAGGAAAGTTTTCCAGAATGAGTCTTTGTCCTTGCACCTCCAAATGAACACTTTCTGGCTGTTTCCTTTTTGAATGTCAGTATAAACACATGGGCTCCCAACATACTACACAGAGCTAAGTCTATTGTAGTCGCTCTCCTTTTTGACTTTTAGCTGTCCTGTTTGACCAGTGGGAGGCCCTTGAAGTTGAGTACTATGTCCTCTGGACACCTGAGGTCCACATGCATATGTGTAGAGGTCAAAGGTGAACTTCAGATGTCATTCCTCAGCAGTTCTTTACCTTTCTTTGAGACAGGTCTTTCAGGTTTTCCTTTTTGTACATGTGTGTGGTATGTGCATGTGTGTGTGTGTGTGTGTGTGTGTGTGTGTGTGTGTGTGTGTGTATGCACATACGTGTAGAGGCCCAGGGTTATTGTCAGGTTTCCTGTACCACACTCCATCTTATTCGCTGAGGCAGGGTCTCTCAATAAACCCGTAACTCACCTATACAGGTAGTCTGGCTGGCCCGCTGGCTCTGAGGAACCCCTTTGTTGTTCTCTTAGGCCAGAGTTACAGGGAGGCTCCCACACCCACCTGACGTTTATGTGCTGGAGAGCTGAACTCCACTATCACCTTTGTATGGCACGTTCATGGCCTACTGAGCCATCTTCCCAGTCCCTCTGTGTTTAATTTTTGCTAAGTTTTCTATTTTTAAGTGATAAATAATAGCCATGTTTATTTGTGGGGTACAATGTGATGTTTGGATTTATGTGTGCATTGTGGAATAATCAAGTCAGGCTAAGTAGCATATTGATCATTGCAAATACTTATCATTTCTTTGCTGGGAGAGCATTTACAATGAACCATCTGCTTATTCTAAAATATCAGTCACCCTGTTTGCAGCAATCACCTGAATTTATTTGCACCCACTTCCTTTCTCCATATCCACACTCGTCCTCTACGGCAACCACTATTCTCCCCTTTATGTCCATGAGTTCTCTTTGTGCAGTCCACATGCACGTAAAGTTATGTGATGTTCTTACGATGCATATCCTGCTGTTACTAGTTGTAATATTTCCTCTTCTCTTTTCCTAGTCTAGCAATGAGTTTGACTTTTTTTTTCCTATTCAAAAGTCATTTTTGGGGACTGGGGCAATGGCTCAGTGGTTAAGAACACTAGCTGTTCTTCCAGAAGACCCAGGTTCCATCCCCAGCATCTATGTGACAGCTCACGACTGTCTGTAACTCCATACCCAGGGGAATCGACACTATCTTTTGGCCTTCATGGACACTGCGTGCATGTGATGCACAGACATACACGCAAGCAAAACACTCTCACACAGAGAATAAGAAAATAATTTTTAACACCATCTTTCAGTTTCATGCATCTTTTCTGCTGAATCCAAATGCATTTTATCTGTTTCTGTTCTGGTCATTATTTCCTTCTTTTGGTTCACCTGGGACTTAGTTTGTTGTGTTTCTGGTTCCATGAGGTAATGCTAGATTGCTTACCTGAGATGCCTTTGGACTTAGGAAGTCTGTCTGTAAACAGTTCCATGTAATTGTTGCTAGGTAAGGACTGTCTAAGGCTGCGTTACTAATTGTCTCCACTTGTCTTGTGGACCTGTTCTTCCTTTCTTCCTATCTAGCTTTTTCCCTTTCTGATTTGTGACTTCTGCAATGGTGTCACGGATTTGTTTCTTGTGGTTTTTCCAAACCTCACAGAAAATACCTGGTACCAGCTCTTTGAAGTTAACAACAATTTCGATTGTCTCACAGACTCTACACTTCTCATCACCTTCCCCTTGTATTCTTGCTGGAGTAACTTGCAGATTTTCATAATTCACTTCCATGGTCATATCATTGTAGTTTTAAGTTCTTTTAATACTAGATACTAGAGACTAAGTCCATTTCCCTGCCCATGTGAAGCTTTTTACATATGTGGGGTTTGTGAATGGACTTAATTTCACCAATGAGTTCTGTAATTTCTTATGCTTCGATACTGCTAATTAGCATCCTCTTCCTTCAGCTTGGAGATAATCTTTGTCATGTTTTTGGTAAGGTTAGTTTAATAGTGATAAACTCTCTCCAATCCTAAATGTCTGAGGAAGTCTTTATTTTGTTTCCCTTTATTTTCAAGAAATAGAGTTTTTGAATATAATATTCTTACTAAGATTTTTTTCCTTCAGGATTGTGAATATATTATGCTACTCCCTTTTGGCCTGTAGGGTTTTTGCTATAAAAAAAACAAATTCTCATGCAGGAGATGCTAATTTTTATTTTCCTTATTAGGAATATGTAATTTAAAAATATTCAAATTATTGTTTTACACCAAGACACCTGATGACTTCAGCAAATCCCTTTCAGGTCACTGAATGTGACTACAAGACCCCAAATCTGTCCAAAAGAAAAAAAAACCTGACCTTGAACATCATACTCTAAGACTGTGAAAAGTAAATGTCTAGTACATCCAGTCTGTGCTATTTACTTGGATTAAGACAATCTTCAGAAAAGAAAGAAAGGATCTACTCTATTCTATTGGTATACCAACATCTGATTCAAGTAAGAGACTACATTTGTGTTTTAGTTAATTTAGTCAGGACACGTTCCGTTTTAATGTACTGAATTAAAGTCCATTCAAACTAAACTAGTCACTTAGTTGATTGCTGTCCATCAATTGATATTGGTCAAAGATCAATAATAAAGATCAAAGACTCCTGTCTTCTATACCACTCAGTTTAGTGTGAAGAAAGCCAGCAACTCCAGAGCGGCCTTTTGCTCTTTCCGAGCTTAGGCCCACAGTTTGCCAACATGTTCTGTGCGAAGCTCCTCCATCCCATGACAGCAGTCTTGCCGCAGGCATTTTCTGCTAGCACACTGTGTTGTTTAAAAGTTATCTGCTTTTTTGGCAGCCGTTCAAGAGAGTTCTTTGCTCGTAAATCCTCTTTATCTCATGCTATGGTCGAAGTGAAACCTTGGCACAATTTCAGTTCATTTGTCTTCTTGTACCAGGGAAGGAAAAAAAAAATTAAAGGCTCTAGAGACTAACACTGTGTGCAGGTCATGAAACAGTGGGAAGCCCTGTTGGCTATTCAAAAGGGTCGTGCTACTAAGTAAGCATCCATGGGGTAAAATACAATCTCATCACAGAAGAGGCAGCCACCCCAGAAAAAAGATTATTTGAAAGGCCTGAATGGTAGAACTTCAAAGTAAACAATGCTCATTGTGTGCTTGACTCCAAGCCTTTACAATCAGCTTAACTTAGTAGACCAAGTCCACAAGGACCAATCATTTGGTGCTTAGGCTGGACTTTACATTCTTTCAGCTTTGAATTTGGCTTCTGCAATTGCACCATGGGCCTATCAGCTTGTTTACTGGAGCTGCTGAAGTTTAAAAGGAAACAGGAGGTCATCCCACTCAGAGAAAAAGAGTGATAACACGTGTCTGAACCAACACATGACTTGGAGGTGACCGCATTATGTGCAAAATGACAGAGAATCATTTCTCTGTCCACATTCTCTCTACATGGGACATGGAACCCATGCTGCTGGATCAACAACAGGAAGAGCCCCTTGATGGGAAACAATTTCTCTAGTTTGTCTCTAGACATTGAATCCATCTTTCAACAGAAGCTGAACACCGTGCCTTTTAAGGAAGGAACCTTTGCACTGAGGCAGTCCAGATCAGAATCACCTGAAGGACTTGTGATGAGGATGTGATTGTGGGGCTGCACCAAGACAGACAGAGGGTTGGCAGTAAGTGAAGGGTCCTGTAAGCCCCTCCCTTAGCCTGTTATGCTATACAATGAAAAAGTCCAAAAGCACATGGACTGAATGAAGCTGGGATGCTGAATCTCTTGGGCTTTCTTACCCAAACTGGAGCAGACATCATCTGGAGCAAACTGGCAAATGATCATCATTTGAAATGGTTTGTAGTTGGAAGGTTCCTCCAGTCCCACCAGGCCTCCCGCAGTCCCGTGGACTGCTTCTAAAATAATCACTCAGAACCTTATATTAATTATAACCGCTTGGCCATTAGCTCAGGCTTATTAGTGACTAGCTCTTACAATTAAATTAACCCATAATTCTTATTTATGTTTAGCCACCTGGCTTGGTACCTTTTCTCAGTTCTGCCTTGTCATCTTGCTTCCTCTGTGTCTGGCTGACTACTACTGACTCAGCCCTTCCTCTTCCCAGGATTCTCCTTGTCTGCTTGCTCCGCCTATACTTCCTGCCTGGCTACTGGCCAATCAGCATTTTATTAAACCAGTGTACAAAGGCATTACCCCACAGCAATGGTTTGCATGAAAATGTCCCCCAAGGGGACATTTTAGACCCTTGGCTCCCAGCTGGTGGTGCTTGTTTTGGGGGGCTTGGGTAGGCTTAGGAGGTGTGCCCTTACTGGAGAAATGATGTTACTTAGGTCAGGCTTGGGAACTTAAGCCCTGGCCCTACTCCCAGCTTGCTCCCTCTGCTTGTGTTTGCAGATCAAGATGTGAGCCCTCAACACTCGGCTCCAGCAGCCATGCCTGCTGATAGCTCACATGTCTCCCTCCATCATCACGGACTCTTATCCCCCTAGAACCATAAGCCAACATAAACTCTTTAGAATTTGATTGCTCCAAGATGATCCCTGAAGTATCATCAGTTAAGATAAAACTCTTCTTAAGGTCTAAAGTCAAGGAAACTCTCCGTATCTGCTAAAGTATTCAGACATCATTTACCTATTTGACTTTGAAAGCATGGCTGCTGGAATCCATTTTTGTGATCAGGGATCTGGAAGTGAACTGCAGGCAAATAGTTACAAACGTTTAGGCAGGAATGTGAACTAGTCAAGACCATGACTACTGGAAAACTGCTTGATGGCTGAAACTGCTTGGTGGAACTCTGTTGTGCTGTGCCATAAAGTCAATTGAAAATCTAAAATTTAAATTCGATTTTGATTTTATAGACATTCTTATACCTCATGAGAAACAAAAGAAATTTTGTTTTTTGTATTTGAAGATTTTTTTTATGTACATAAGAAAATAGCCAGTACAAGTATTTCTGGATAGCAAATAAGACGTCATTGAATAAAAGTTTAAGTGACTGAGTGAAAATAGACTCTACTAGCCACCATATTATTAGCATTGCTGGTATGAATGAACATGGAGAATAAACTTGTTAAGCATATCAAAGTAAAGGCTATGTGTCACCAGGGTGTATAAAGAATTTGGAGACGAACAAGTGACTCACTGTAAAATGGCACAAGTTTCAGATGATCAAAGCATAGTACTGAGAATACATAAACTAAAATACTCTGAGTAGGAATTTCATGTCCCTATTAGTTTCCCCAGTTTATTGGATGTAATTCAAGAAATATGGGTTACTGGACTCCTCATCTATCCCAGAATACTGATATTACTGGAACTGTAAAAAGGAATTAACTTAAGACCACAGGGAGAAAAGCAATAAAAACACCATATCATATTTCCAATCCTTTCTCTTTATCCACAAGCATCTTTGTCCATAAAACCAGATAACCTGCTTGTTTTTTTTGCTGGGAGCCTCAGTCTTCCATTTGAAGATTTCTACATTCTGTTTCTGTTATCTATATTTTGAACAGGAACATCTTTGTTTCTGCTTTTATTGTTGTTTTAATGACAGCTACAGTCACAGTTCTTTTGTGGGGGCAAGGATTAGATTTACTTATTTAATAAGTTGAGTATATCTTTTTTTAAAAAAAAAAGAATTGCTTTTGTAGATGAAGAAAGAGAACAGATATTAAAGTCATTACTTACCTCTATTTTAAAATCATGTTCAATATAATCCTTGGGCTTGCTTAGAAAACAGCAGCTCTAGAGAAGAGCTATTGTGTGTGTTAAATATTTACACTTCTGGGGAACCCAATTCAGGCAAAAACCTGTATCTCAAAATCACTGGTCAGGAAGTGGGGCTTTGCTGAGTAGGAAATCACTTTTTTTTCTGTAGAAGCAAATATTTATCAAAAAGAGAGAGTATTAGGGTGTTGTCCAGACTGTTTTGTTTATTTACTCACCCTTTGAAAGGAAGGCTGCCTATCCTTCACCCCTAAAAATCTGAATACTAATATCTTGGAGACTCTAGCCTCTGTTGCTAATGAGTGAGGCCTAGGGTTTAACTGAACTTCAGTTGCCACTGTAAAAAAATAAAAATAAAAAAAATAAAAATTTAAAAAGAAAAACCTAAGGGGACAAAGTGGTCATGAAGAGAACAGCAGAGGCTATGAAAAATTCAAGCTGAGCAGGGGCTCCTCCTAGACTAGATGAATGAGATCCTCTTCAAATGGGGACAAGGTGCAGAATGACTGATCTTGGTTATTAGAATTGCAGATGGTATAGTGGTTTGGATGAGAAATGTTCCCCATAGTCTTAGTTATTTGAACACTTAGGCACCAGTCGGTGGCTCTGCTTGGGTTGGTTTAGATGGTACAGCCTTGCTGGAGGATGTATGGCACTGGGGCCGTTTATTCAAGTTTCAGAAATAGGCCAAGCAACCATGGCATTCTACGCCACAATAAAGATGAGCCCTCGGAATGTGTTGATTGGAAGGGATATACAAGAGACTTCTGTAGTGCTGATATTGTCCTGTGTCTTTATCTGACTGGTGGCTAGGATTATATACACATACACTCTTAACAAAGTTGCAAGATACAAGATCAACATGTAAAACCCAGTACATTTTTCTATAAACCAATAGGGAACAGATGTAGAAAAAAATTAGGAAAATAAGCCCATTTACAATAGCATTAAAAATAACTCTAGGAGAAAATCTAACAAAGGAGGTAAAAGGCTACAATGGAAACTGTAAAATACTAAAGAAAGAAATTGAAGAAGACACTGGAAGGTAGAAAGACCACCACCATGTTCATGAGTTAACAGAATTAACATTGTGAAAATGATCATATTACCCAAAGCAGTTTACAGATTCCAGGCCATCTTTCTCCTATATGAGAGAAAAAGAATAACTAATCTGAGGGGGGGCACTGGAAGAAGGAGGAAAGATGAAAGGGTACTTGGGAATGAAAATGAGCAGAGTAAAATGGTGTACATATAGGAAAGGGTGAACATCAATGTGATTATTGACTTATGACATAAGGAAAATTCTAGTTCAGACTACCTATATAATATATGAAAATCATTACAAACTAAAAAAAAAATAGAAAATAAAAATAAAAGTAAACAATCTGTGGGAGAAAAAAGGACAAGAACGTTAACAGAAGAGGAGCTATATGAGGCTCAGTCTTAGGAAGTTGACGCTAACTTAGCTCCAGCCTAACACAGGGCAGAGTCACCACACTTAGCTGTGCCAATTCAGCATCACAGAGTTCAAGAGAGAATTGTTTGCATCACACTGAATGTGAGATGCTCTGAATTCAATCCATGCACAACATGCACACTTACATAGCAGTCCTGCATGTAAGAAAAATGCAATATATTATCATAGTATGGTATTTTTTGTTGGGATGTCAAAAATCGAAAGTTTGATAACAGTGTTTGTTAGCAAGAGTCTGAGGAAGCAGGTATTTCTTAAGCTGATGGGGTTTTAAATACATAAAATCTCTATAAAATAGTTATCAGCAAATATCAAATGTACCTACTTACACATGTAAAAATGACACATGTTCAAGAATATTTACTTCAGTATTATCTGTAATTTGGAGGGAATGAAATCAAAGTAAGTGTTCATCAGTTGAGGGAATGAAATCAAAATAAGTGTTCATCAGAAAGGGACTAATTCAGTAAATAATAGTTTATTCACATGAGATAATGTTCTGATGTTTAAAAAAAATGACACATATGTATTGATTCTGGATAATCTATAATTGATATAAGTGAAAAGAGCAAGGTGAGTACAAGTGGAGTATTATGCTGCTCTTTGTGGAGATCTATCTCTAGAAGATGCAGAAGCAGGTAGACCAGTTGTCTTACCCAGGAAGAGGCTTTGTATGGCAATGTGCAAGGGCAAGGAGGACCTTGTGTCTTCAAGATCATCACTATGGCAAAGAATCCCCCTTGTTGCACTAGAAATGTCATTTGCTACTCTTTTGGGAGAAGAAGGCTAAAGAAAAATCAACCTTAGGGGTTGTCCTTTCTGTCATAGAAGAGCTCAGACAGCAACCGTCAATAAGGAACAGAGATGGTCCCTCTCTTGATGTTGCCACATGGTTTTCTTGACAGATGAATCTACACTGAACTGGGACAGAGGTCAAACAACATTTATGAAAATAAACAACAAAGACGTTCCTACTTGAATGTTCTAGTCAGCATTCTAAAGAAGCCACACCGCAGAAAACCACCACAAGGATGTTGCTGTGCCACCTATTCACAGAGTCACTTAGGGAAACCTTGTTTATCCCTCAACATGAAAGAGTGACACCCTCTGCCCTTCCAGGTCTTTCCAAATCTGTCAACCCAGACCCCATTGGTGTGGTGATGGGTTCCTCCACTGCCCAATTTTGGCCTGGCTCTGAGAGAATGCAAAGAGGCTCTGATTCTTGGGGAGTTCAGCAAAGCTGTTGGGCTTTGGATGTTAAATGTACCCAACAGGCTCATGAGTGAAGACTTGGTCTCAAGAAGATGGTGCTATTGAAGGGGAGTGGAAAGCAGGGATCTTAATGGGAACAAATGTATCCCTGGGGAATGCCCTGGAAAGGTAGAGCATGTCCATAGCCCCCTCTTATCTCTCTCTCTTTCTGTTTTCCACACAGAATCATGGTATGAGTAGCCTCCTTGTCTACCATAGATCCTGCAGCTAAAATGACCTGTTTCACTTCAACTCAAGGCAATGGATCCTGCCAGTCTTGTACTGAAACCTCTGAAATCCATAGACAAAAGAATATTTCATTCTTTAAGTTGCTTCTCTCGGGTTTTCATCACCATGAAAATACCTGGCTAGCACAAAGACCAGTAAATGTCTGTCTCCTCAGAGATAAGTTATAGTGGATGTTTCTGGAAAGAAAGAGAAAGAATTCCTATTCTCCTGAAGGTCACAGACACTGAATTCCTCCTATGATTATGATTCAGGCAATATACCTTACAAAATTATACTTGTTACTGTGTGTATGAACATTGGCCTTCACCTAGACTTGTTGACATTAAAACATGTTCTCAATTCAAATGACAGCTTTCTCAATTGGTTTCACGTTGACCTTTAGATTTGTGTGTATGTGTGTGTGTGTGTGTGTGTGTGTGTGTGTGTGTGTGTGTGTGTGATGTGAGAAAGGAAAAGTCAAAAGTTGGATCCTCCAGGAATCAGTTGAGGTAAAAGAATTAAGAATATAAACTTGTTATCATGAGCTAAGTTATGGAATTGGCTTTGGTGTCCACCAAAAACATAAGTGAATTTCAAAATACAGTAATAGACACATGGACCTTTATTCTGTCACGAAGAAGAATAAACTTGTTTTGTATAGAAAAATGGGTGCAACCAGAGCTCATCACTCTAAGAAAAATGAGTTAGACTCAGAAAAATGAACACTGAATGTTTTCTCTCATACATGGAATCTGACTTTTCAAAATAAAGTTTGATAGTAGAACGGGGGCTATTTGAAAATAAGGAGACAGCAAGAGGGCATGGGAGACAGGAGAATGGAAATGGTAATGTTTCAAGATCCACACTTATGGAAAGGTTGCAATGAAACCCATGATTTAGTAAATTAATAAACATATGCTAATGAAATAACTAAAACTAACTTTTTATTATGGAACAAATATTATAAAATGAAAAGGACAGGGGAGCCAGCAGACCCATCAAAGCAGAGCTGTGTCTGCCGTGAAGACAGGACTCTGGAGTGAAGATAACATGTGAGAAATGTTTTGTACTAAAGATGGGGGTGGAGGCACACTGGCTTGCAAACTGACGCAGATCCTGTTGACCTGTTGCCCAGATGACAACTGTTCTGGAGGTCACCCATAGTTGCAATGGGCTTGATGTGCATGAGAAAAACATCTTATTGTTTTCAAAAAATTGAGACTCTTGAGATGCAGAATCTTTTGTTCAATTTTGGAAAAATTTTGGCTCCATTTCTTCCAATCTTTTGCTGCTGTCCCTCCCTCTCTGGCTTTTCCTGAGTGGTACAAAGTACCTAGACCAGTATCTGGAAAGAGAGTCCTCCACTCTATTTCAATAGATGCTCCACAGCCTGGAGAAGCTCCATGAGCTCCCTGGGGCTATTTTTTCACTGTGCACTTCCTCTGTTGCTGTGTATTCATTTTGTAAGTTTGCCAGAAGAAAATGAATAGGCTGGCTTCCCAGAGACAAGAGAATCCTTTCACAGTTTTGAGGGCTAGAAGCCCAAACTCAAATTGCGTACTCTACCCCCTTGAAGATTCTAGAGGAAAACCCTTTCTCTGCTAGCTTCCAGCGGTTGCTAACAGTCTGTGGCACCCCTGCTTATGGATGCATCACTCCAATCTCCGCCTCTATCTTCCTGCGCCACCTCCCTGCCTTACTGTCTCTGCCTTCGTATGGAGTTCTTCACATGGCTTGTTTGTGTTCATAATTTCCTATTCTTATAAGGGTAACAGCTATTGAATTAGTGTTCATTCTAATCTGGCATGGCTTTATCTTAACTTTATTACCTCTGCAAAAACTCTGTTTCCAAATACAATCACCTTTACGGGTTCAAGAAGTGAGATCTTGATCATATCTTTGAAGGGAACGTAATTCAACACACAACCAACTGTATTGGCCTTTTTTTTTTTTTTTTTTTTTTTTTTTTTTTTTTTTTTTTTGATGGTAGGTAAAATTTCCCCTAGCAAACAATTAGCTCCCCAAGAGAAGGAATTTTACTCATATACCCTCATGTCAGGCACAACATCTGAATCATATGTAGGCACCCACTGTGAGCAGAGAACAACTAACCTGAATTAAAGCAATGCTTGTGTTGCTGAGATCAACTTGGAGATAAAGGATGGTGAGGACACATTTTCACTTTGAGCCATGGAGTCTGTCTTTGTATGATGTGTTACTTAGGGCATTTGTTTTGTTGAACCATAGCAGGAAATTCCAACTCATACTGTCTTAAAATGGCTCATGCTTCTAAGTCTTCAGATTATTTGTTTTTCATGAGATGATTCAATGCCTCAACAGTGCAACCAAGAGAAATGTAGATATCTTCTTTCAGCCATGATTAAATACCTGGAACTGACATAGCCATAAATAACTGGAAGACTGGACAATATTAGAAACTGGAGATTTTGGGCATTGGGAAACAGTAAGGACTGTTATCAGAGAGAAGTGAAATACAAAAAATGAGGTGAAACTGATGGTCGCCACTGTTTCTGCCCAGAGATGGGCATGTGACCTCTGGGATCTAGCTGAGCTCGGGAAACAGGAACTGGAGTTTGGAAACGACAATGTGAGTGGGGCGTGGAGGTCAGAAAACTGACGAAGTAGAAACTGCGCAGAGTTGGCATCCCAGAACCCCACAGATTACAGGGGTCTAGAATTAATCTGGTTTTTGTGGCTATTACAAAATACCAGAGGCAGTCATTTATAAAGAATTAAGTTTATTCAGCTCATAGTTTCAGAGACTAAGAAGTCTCAGAGCAAGATGCCAGCACCTGGTATGGTCCTTGGTCTATAAAACGATGTGGCAGAGGATCTCCTTGAAGAGACAGAGCAAGCATGTGGTAGCTTAGGTCTTTCTTTCTATTATAAAGTGGCTAGTCCCATTATGGGGGCCTCACTCTAATGACCTTATCAAATCTCCATAACATTCCAAAACCCCAAACTTCAAATGTCTTTGGCATATAGACCAACTGCCCATATGAGATTCTGAGGGGACATTTGAACGATGACAGCTCCATCAAGTTTTTTTACTGTATGCTGAATACTGTGCAGAGCCAAACACTATGTGGCTGTGTATAGGAGCTGTGAACAAAACAATCAACAAAATTCATACAGGGCTGGGAGATGTTCGGTTTTGTTTGTTTGTTTGTTTGTTTTGTTGTTGTTGTTAACTAGCCAGTGTAGCAGGACCATAGTAAAACCCTGCAACACTCAGTAGAGATCCAAAATCCCCCAACTTAGTAACAGTGCAGCACAGACCATAGGCAGCTAGAGACCTCCCTTTCTAATGCTTGCAGATAAGCATCTGAAGGGTGAAGGGTCATGCTGGTCCACAAAGACCTTGCCATTAGTCATAACCAAACCCACACTCATTAAAAGAAGTTTTAGGAGAAGTTCAGTTGCATGCTAGGGTTCAGAAAAAAAATGATACCTCAAAGATTGAGGGTAAACTACTGGGCTAGAGTACTTACTTAGCATGTGTGAGGCTATGGGTTCTACTTTCAACACCAAGATTTAAAAAAAAAAAAGAAAAGAAGGAAGGAAGGAAAACAAACAGGCAGAGAGAAAGAAAGGAAGAGAGAGAGAGAGAGAGAGAGAGAGAGGAAGGAAGGAAGGAAGGAAGGAAGGAAGGAAGGAAGGAAGGAAGGAAGGAAAGGCATCCTCAAACAGGGAAGCCTACCGCACAGAAAAAATGACCGAAATTAACATCACGGCCAGAAACCAGATGGACTCTGTCCTGGGCTACTGTCTTTTCTATAAACCCATTCATCACTCCCTCCCCTCAAAATTTACTCTTCCTCTTAAAAATAATTACATCTTAACTTCCATCTCGTCTCTTGAAAGGATCTAGAAGATTCTAAACATTGTTGAATCACCGGGGTACTCACTTCCTGCCATATCCTAGTACATAAAATAACTCTGTGTGCCTTTTCTTCCTACTTGTCTATTGTTAGTTTATTGCAGCAGATTAACTACCAAGCTTGCAGAGGCCAGGAGAGAAGTTTCCTTCATCTCTGCAGACTCAATAACAATGTTGATAGCATTCATTACCCAATAAATAGGTACTAGACATGCAAAAAAGTACATAATATAATGGAAGAAAAACATCAGTTAATCTAAAATAGGCTCAGAATGACAACAATAATGAAGTTGGCAGAAAAGGACTGTCAAAAATTCTGTTAAAACATCTCAAGGAGAAAAATCTCAAGGAATACATTAGCACAATGAGAAAAGAAACCAAACTACAGATAAGAAGTTCCTCATTCTAAAATAACACAAAATCTGAAATTAAAACATTGTTAGGTGGAATTAATAGCCGTTTTGATTCTGTTGAAGAAAATATCAGTGACCTTAAGGCCTAGGAAATAGGAGCTCTGATATGAAAGGAGAGAAAGATGGCCTATGTGATGATTAGTGGATGATCTTAGGACTCAATGAGGCATTTACACAGACAATTGGAGCTTCCCAGGGGACAGGGAGAATAGAACAACATTTGGAGAGACAATAGCTTCAAGTATTTTAAATCTCATGAAAACTACAAATTTATAGAGTTAAGAATTTTAACATATCAATGAGTATTGGAAACAAAGAAACAATGTAACAAGATACATTGTAATTAAACCAAAAGCTTAAAGAGAAGAATTTTAAAGGAAACAGAAGAACTCAGGCAATTCATATATAAGAACAAACATAAACCACATAGAACATATGTAAGAAAATCAGAATATATGAAGGTCAGAAGACAACTTGTAGGAGTCAGTTCTCCGCTTCTGCTATGTGGGTTTTGGGGATTAAAATTAGGTCATCAGGCTCAATGGCAAACACTCTTAATATCTTAGTCACTTCACTGGCCCCCACTTATATACTAAAAAGATTTAATAGGTTCATGTTTTTGGAAGCTTGAGATCCAAGCAGTATAGCACACAGCATATGAAGACCCTGTGGCAGGCAGTCATAACACAAGAAGACAGAAACCATATCTCAAACTATGAAGCCCAGAGAAAAGTGAGTGCAGCTTGCTCCTTTTATAACTGTGTTCTCATGAGTATTACCAAGGGCTTGTGTGGTAGTCTGATTAAGAAGCCCCCATATGTTTGAATACTTGGCCCCCAGTTGATGGAATTGTTTGGGAAGGATGTGGCTTTATTGAAGGAGTTATGTCACTGGGAGCAGGCATTCGGATTTCAAAAAACACACACTTTTCCCTCTGTGTTTCCTACCTCCTACTTGTGGTTTGAGATATTCACCTGGGGTTTGAGTTCTCACCTGTTCCTGCCCCCATGCCTACACTTTGTCATCCTGGACTCCAACCCTCTGAAACCATAAATGAAATTAAATGCTTTCTTCTGTAAGTTTTCTTGGTCATGGCATCTTATCACAGCAATACAGCTTGCCTGGGAAAATGCCTTAATCCTTTCCTGGTCAGGAATTCCAATGATGCCAGGACTTTCAGCTAAACCCCTTCTCTTCAGGGTCTCATAGCATTACCACTGTAGGGACCAACCTCACAACACACGAGGCATAGGGCAACACTCAAACCACAGTGATAGATAAATACTATGTTTCACCAGAAAACAGCATCCTTCTGATGAGACAAATTTCTTCACTGTAATTTTCCATGCCATACTTTTTAATTTTTTTAAAGTGGAAAAGTCAGGGCAAAAATATACTATATATTCAATTATGAACTTTCAAGTTCAGAAAATATCATGAAGTTTATTAACAAAGTATATCACAGTAGATTTCCAAGATTAATCTTAATTAGCATATCCATTTTTATGTAAATCATTCTTCTGCTGTGCTGGAAAAAATGAATTCCAGGATAATTTAATTCTTAAATAAAACCAGTTGAATAATCTTTGGGCTCTGTTAATTGCCACTCAGTTTTTTAATTATTTATACTTTTTTAGTACTATGGCTTAATCCAAGGGGTAGGGCATCGAAACCACTTTGGGTACTATAAATCTTTAGGAACAGGTAAGGCAAGATTATTATATTCTTTGGCTGAATTAAATTCTGCTTCATTGGTCATTGTGGCATGGCCTTTTATTTTCATAGTCAGCAATATTAACTCTTGCCCCTCTCTCGGCCTTTTACATTCTTGCTAGGAATTATACCATGAGGTTTACAGTAAGCAAAAAAATAATAATAATAAACAAACATGTTGATAGTGCCTGCCTAATCAATTTATTTTTATTAATTTTTGGCTTTTATGTACTTAGGGAAGTATAGGACCAAAAGGCATTCTTCCACCCCAGATGCAATATGAGAGCATCTTAAGTCAGCAACACACGCACACACACACACACACACACACATAAAATAAATAAAATGTGTGTGTGTGTGTGTGTGTGTGTGTGTGTGTGTGTGTGTGTGTTGCGTATGTGTGTCCATACATCAACATGGGTCAGGGGAGGTGACATCTCCCTAAAGCCATGGATCCTGGGTTTATAAGGTCCTCCCAGTCCCAGGTTTTACTTTATGAGATTTTTTTTTTTCCATTAACTGGTTCTGATCTGTGTCTGTTGTCCCACTAGAATTATAATTATAGTGCCATTGTGAGCTCCCTATTTCTCCCTCTGGCAAATACCAACACTAAAAGAGTTTGTGGAGACCCTTACATTTGTAGCCAGCTTCTCTGAAGTGAGGATGGCCCTAGCCCACCCCCCACAAACAAACCTGTGTTTAGTGTCAGAGGTCTTGAGCAGAGGTGGCATTTTGTATATCTGTGTCCCCAATCTCAAGTTTTAGTATGTCTGGGTTGATGCCTGAGTCCCTGTTATTCATTATATCTTCGCTTAGGAATCTCCTTCTAGTTCTTTTGGGATGACTGGCTGGCTTTTCAAACATTACATTCATTCATTTATTCTTCAGCAAACTTTCCCTTCTGGATATATATTTTATAGTCAGCCATATACTATATAGAGCTAGAAGGGTATGATACCTTTTCTCAGCTATTATAAAGACACTCTGTAAGGGGATGATGGCTCTTATCTAGGGGATTTCTAAGTCCATTCCCTGGCGTAAACAAAGAATCACAAAGTTTAGGAAGATATTAGATCAAGCCAGAGGAGAGTAAAAGTAGCGGTGTTATTCCTTTGGGATGGGAGAGGTCCTAAGTCTGGCAGTCAGCTCCACGGAGCCTGGCTTGGGTTATCTTACAGAGCTGGGCCCTCCCCTTTCTCCTATTGACTCTATCTAGACACTCATCTGTGCCTTCCATCTGTTTGCCCTCGCAATGTCTTCTGGGAACAAGAAGACACCATTTCGGGAGCTTCTCTTTCCTTTCACTGCCTACCTCTATCCCTCTAATCCCTATTCAGTCAACATGCATAAACATATGATTCAATAAAAGGATGTGAACCAAGGCTTGCCAACTCAGATCCCCTCTGGCCTGTCTGTGCAGCAACGCTTCCTCTCCCGCACGAGACCCCTCTGAAATGAAACAGGAGTCGTCAGGGGAAAAGGGAGATAGTGACCTTTCTAGATTATGTACTCTGCTCGGAGGAAGAGCAGTTACAGCTTCTGTGCCCCACTGTGGGGGAGAAAGAGGCAGATGACTGGAGTGATGAGGAGAAAGTCTGAGGGTCCCCTCTAGACGGCTTCTAAGGCTCTGCCAGCTTCAAATACATAGCACAGAATACCGTAATCTGGAAAGCCCTTGTTCCCTTGATTCCTACCAACCCGGGGAGAAGATTTGAACTGTGACACCTATGCTGGTGATCCCTACCCTAGATCTCGGAGTAAGAGAAGTTTTCCCGAGGAGAGCCTTCTAGGCGGATGGGTCAGTACACACAAAGGCTTGTGAGAAGACGATAAAGGGGCTATAATGGATGGGCAGAAGAATGTAGAGTAAATAGTGCACATGCGCAGGTTGGGAGGTGGGGGAGCATGTAGAATCTGCTGCTTATGCACAGCCTGGTGCAGGCTGCTGGGACTATTGTAGTTGATTTTAGAGAAACAAAAAGCCTTTGAAGGGTTTTAAGATGTAACAGATTGTGTTTTTCATAGTTACTTGGTGTGTTAGTAGCTTTCCCATCACTGTTAGAAAATGGCTGACATGAACAATTTAAGAGGAAGAAGTTATTTGGGGTCACAGTAATAAAAGCTTTAGTCCATGTCCTTGGCCCCGTTGGTTCCAGACCCATGGTGACACAGAATGTCGTGGCAATCACAGCCTGGTACAGACATTGTTCACATCATGGTTAGATGTGCAGAGAGGAAAGAAAGGAGCTGGGAAATGATACTCGAAAGGGCCTGACTCCAGAAATCTACTTCCTCTAGCTAGGTTCCCCCTGCAAAAGTTTTCACAACCTCTCCAAAAAGTATCACGGACTAGAGACCAAGCATTCATGTGACATGAGCTTGTGAGGGACATTTCCTATTCACAATGTAGCAGTTAGTATACATGAGGAGGCCCTACGTTCGGTGCAGCGATATGCCTGATGCAAAAGAAATCTTCGTTTGAGATAATATCGGCAGAGTCAAGAGGAACAGAGAGGAGTGGCTGGATGTAGAGACACAGGATCTGTAAGCACCAAGATTAGTGAATGGAAGAAACTAGACCACTGATATGAGAGATGCAGGGATAACTAAAATGTCACACTTGGGTAACCAGATACAAGATGGCATTATTCAAGGTCGCTGGAAGAGTACAAGGTTGTCAGGGAAATATGCCAGCTCAACTGGAACTGATTTTTGTGTATTTGGAAGCCATATGGGTGAATGCTTAGCACACAGCTGTCTGTACCTGTGAGTGTGACTTTATATGTAGCTCTAGGAATGGCTGATTGGTAGAAGGTACGGGATTCGCAGTGATGAGCTCAGCTAGAGCAAAGTGCACACAATGCAGAACTCTGATGTTTCAGCTGTGTCCTCTGCTTGCTCTCCAGGGTTTTACCAGAGAGGAAGAGCCTCCTTTTGGATTCTTTTGTGTTTGCATACAGTCACCATCTCGAGACCTCTTCCTTGTCCTCTTCCTCCTCTGGTTTGCAGTGTAGGTTGCTGGGTTTCACAGGGTTATCCTGGGCCCAAACTCCTGCAATTGGACACCTCCACAGAGATGGCTGTCTCTTCGTGATAGAAGCAAATAACTTTAGCACTCTCCTTTCTGCTCGCCCTCCTGGAGCTCTCACAGCACTTACTGCAGAACAGCATAATACGCTTTTATTCATCAACTTCTTTTTGTTGTTGTTGTTAAAGTAAATTCAGCTCTTTCTTGTCTTAAAATCTCCTTTGCATATACATATCACGATTATATTGACTCACTTTATTCCTGGATATTCTGGTGTCCTTATTCAACTCAGAATTTTCTAGAGGTCGTTAGTCAAGCAACACCCCCTCCCCCAAGAGTTTTGTGTAGAATTGGAAAGATTTAATACCCTGGGCTCACTCCAGCTCCTTGATAATAAGGCACTTCATCACATGCAGGCATGCAGACATGGCAGAGGTTAAGTCATAGTCTATGAGAAAGGACAGAGAATACACAGCCTCATTTTTTCCTTCACTAATATTGTAAAACCATTTCACTTTTCCAGAACTGGGTGTGGCAAAATGTCACAAAGCCACGGAAAGGTTGGGCTTCATCCATTCTATCTTTAACCACTTAAATAGCTATGTGGCAGACCATCCCTCATTATGCCTTTCATTCTTCAGGTGCTTGAAAATAGCCGGGCCACGTTTAGCTCTGAAGAAAGTCACTCCGGTAGGCGGATGAGCCAGAAAGAGATAGGGAGGGAGCCACACCCTTCACAGCGGGAAGGGAGATTTCTAGTCTGTTGAAGTGTGTGCTCCAGAGAACCACTCTCAGAGGAGGCAAGTTCTTAACACCCCCACAGAAGGCTCCTGGAGGAAACAGCAGAGCATGGATAATTTGATCTCTGGCTTAGCAGTGTTTGCCTCCCTGCTTTCAGGCTGACTCATCCATCACATTCTAGAAAGACATTGCATCCATAAACCTTAGGCCTAGTCAGTATTGCAGACTTACACAGATACTTGGATGCTTGTTCTGTCCCTTACCCTCACACCTTTGAAAAATGTTTACTGGGCATCAATTGTATACCCAGTTCATATTACAAGAGGAAACCCATCTGATTAAAAACGTTTACAGTCTTCACAGCATCCCATGAAAGTTGATATAACTGAGAACTTTCTCATCCATAGATTAGTGAGTGTAAAGAAAGAAAGGAGATTAAGAAGTGATTTGAGTCCACATTATCATGTGTTTAAAACTGAATAAGAACCAGGAAAAATACAGATACCGTGTGTGTGTGTGTGTGTGTGTGTGTGTGTGTGTGTGTTCTCTCTCAGTGTATATGTGTGCATGCAAGCATATGTACATATGTGTGTCTTGCTATGTATTCTGTGTGTGTGTGTGTGTGTGTGTGTGAGAGAGAGAGAGAGAGAGAGAGAGAGAGAGAGAGAGAGAGAGAGAGAGAGAAGGTGATGTGTTTGTGTGTGCGTAGGTCTCATGCATATCAAATTTTAAGTAGTCAGTGATGTCATTCCTTAGCCTTCCTCTTCTGGCTTGGTACCATGAGGAGTTTTTATATTTCTAAGCCTTCATTATCAAAGTTCACAGCCAGAGATGAAACTGTACCACAGAAAAGACTGGCTTTCAACATTCTGGTAATATCTTCTTTCTGGTTGCATAAGTGGGTGTGGCTTGGAAGTGGGTGCAAGGAAGAAAACATCTTAGTGCGTGTGATTTTATTAGAAAATCTAGGGGAGCAGGAGTGACACTCGGTTTCTCTTAGTGATTTATGTTCTTTTTTATAAGCTTATTTCTTTAAAATTTATTTATTTATTTACTTTATGTGTACATGTGCCTGCCTGCATGAGTTTAGGTCCAACACATGCATGCAAGAGTCCCCGGAGACGAAAAGAGGGGGAACCAGAGTTACAAGCTGCTATGACCCTGCGTGTGTGTTCTGGGAACTGAACCTAGGTCTTCTACAAGAGCAGCAAATGATTGAACCATTTCTCCAAACCCACAACTGTGTCCTCTGTGAAAAATCATCAAAATGCACCTGGGATCTGTGCCTTTCTCTGTGTGTTCTATTCCTCTATACAAATAGGCCTTTAAGAAGTCTATTAAAATACTTTGCCTTCAAAAATTTTAAGAAGCAGGTGGTCTAGTCTTTGGAAAATCCACCTGGAGCTGAGTTTCCCAAATATGGTATGCACACTACATGGGGTTTTGAGTACTAAAAATGTGGCTAGATATTAAGTTGTGCTAATGGCATAATATACACATTGGATTTTAAAGACACAGACTAGCTGGGATACTCTTAGCCCCAAAGAAAGCCAATGCAGTGGAAAGGATGAGCCAGTTAAGTCATAATGCAAGACACATTATTGATAACTTTATGGTCACACGTTTAAATACTAAATGTTAGGTATATTGGGTTAAGTAAAATACATCGTTAAAAAAAGATATCTCCACTGTAGACTACTGGTAATGGTTGAGAGAGTGCCTGAGTTGACCTACTCTGGTGATCGGATGGCCGAACACCCTAACTGTCATGATAGAACTCTCATCCAGTGAATGATGGAAGCAGATGCAGAGATCCACAGCCAAGCCCCAGGTGGAGCTCCATGAGTCCAATAGGCAAGAGAGAGTAGGGACTGTATGAGTGAGAGGTGTTGAGTCCGTGATTGGAAAAAGCACAGGGACAAATAGTCAAACTAGTGGAAACACATGAACTGTGAACCAATAGCTGAGGAGCCCCCATGGAACTGGACCAGGCCCTCTGGATAAGTGAGACAGTTGATTAGCTTGAACTGTTTAGGAGGCCCCCAGGCAGTGGGACTGGGACCTGTCCTTGGTGCATGAGATGGCTTTTTGGGACCTAGGGCATATGCTAGGACACTTTGCTCAGCCTTGGTGCAGGGAGGAGGGGACTGGACCTGTCCCAACTGAATCTACCAGGCTGGGCTGATTCCCCAGGGGAGACCTTGCCTTGGAGGAGGTAGGAATAGGGGGTAGATTAGAGGGGAAGGGTGGGGGTGGGGCGAGGGAGGACAGGGGAATCCGTGGCTGATATGTAAAATTAAATTAATTATAAAATAAAAATATTTTAAAAATAAAAAAACAATTATCTCAACTATTTCTTTTCACCTCATTGAGCATGGTAACTATGACATTAGAAGTCGCATGGGTGGCTCTCACTGTCAACTCTTGAAGACAACAGCCCTAGAGGCTAGAGGCCAGGTATGAAGTCAGTTACTGTAGATCCTGAGATCCTGTCCCCATTGTTCATATCTATTAATACTTACAATTCCCATCGAGATTGCACAAACTATTTTATATTCTGGATTTGTAAATCTGACTTAAATTTTATATATATATACACTATTTGATCTTTTGTGATTGAACATTATGTTAGCTTCCTGCCACTTTGACAGAATGCCTGAAATGATTTGTTCTATAACAAAGGCTTAGTTTAGTTCACGGCTTTAGAATTTTGGGTTCGTGCTATCTCAGCCCTGTTGTGCTGCATCTCTGGCAGCACAGGCTTAGAGTTCACAGTAGAGGAATATTATTCGACAAGAAGGTCTCATTGCGTCTTTAAAATGTGCATGCCCAATGACCTATCTCCCTAAACGTTCCACTACCTGCCAATAGTATCGCAGTCTGTGGAGCAAGCCTGTAGCATATGGACCTTTGGAGGACATTTGACATCCAAGCTATAGCCAACGCTGCAGTGAATTGTGAATCAATAACAGTGAACAGTGTAAATGGTTTCCAGGTTAAAAAGAGCAAAAGGAACAGTGGCCAAATAGACAGATCTGCAATGTTTCGATTCAATTATAATCCATCCTTTCTTGTGTTTATGGTCTTCCCCCTCATCTAATATTTCTGCTTTCAGTTGGATCTCTTTTCAAGATGGATGGTAAGACTGTGCCTAACACTCTTCTATCAGCGGAATCTGGCACCACAACCATCTCTGTATGCAGCGTGCTGGCACTGCCCAAATTCACCCTGGGTTTGGTAAGTGCTCTGCAGCTGAGCAGCAGCAAGTGCTGACTTCCCACTGAACTCATTTGGAAAACACTCACAGGCAAGCATTTCCTTGCAAATTACAATATTCTGTGGGTCATATAATTAGTACATTATAAAATATATGCTCCCTCGTATATTATAGTAATTTAAAATTTGATAATCATATAATAGCACACTAACGCAAACATAATTACAGAAAAGCACTATTTGATGCACATTCCAGTTATTGGCAAACCCAGAAACTGGTTATAAATTATTTCTGGAAAAATAAAAATGTGTCCCCAAAGCGTTCAGCTCAGTCAAGGTTAGAAGTGCTTAAGTAGGCTTAGGAAAATTACAATTTTCTTCCATGACAGTTACCAGGAAACATCGATCACTGGAAATTTGAGAAAATAGTATGCAAGAAGGAGGTGGGAACCACAGCCATTTACAGACTTCTGTTTGCAGAAGCTTTGGGTCCCTTCTCTCTTAAACAGCCCCTTTCAGGCAACAGACTCTAACTGCCTTTACATTAAACAGTTGTTGGAAAATACAGAAGACGAAGCATTGCTACAACCAACTCATAGTGTGTGTGTGTGTGTGTGTGTGTGTGTGTGTGTGTGTGTGTGTGTCCCCATGTATACATGCATACGGGTGCCAGGGTTTGATATTGAGTGATTTCCTCAATTGCTTTTCACCTTCTTTTGTGAGTCTTCCAGCAAATGTGATGCTTACTGATTTGGCTGGGTCCACTGACCAGTGAGCCCTAGGGTTACAGAGATGGGCCGCCACACCTGCTTTTTACATGAGTACTGGGGATTTGAACTCAGGCTCCCATGTCTGCGCCGCAGCAAGCACTTTACCAGTTAAGACACATTCCCAAACCCAAGCATGTATATTTTTGGTTTGTTTGTTTGTTTTTGTTTTAATTCTTCTTTCATACATTATATCCCCACTGCAGTTTCCCCTCCCCCCATTCTCCCACCCACCTCCCATCTACCCCAGATCTACACATCCCCTGTCTCCCCTCAGAAAAGAACAGGCCTCCCAGGGATACCAATCAAACATGGCATAATATGCTACAATAAGACCAGGCACATACCATCATATCAAGGCTGGAAGAGGTGACCCAATAGGAGGAAAAGGATCCCACAAGCAGGCAAAAGAGTCAGCGATACCCCCCCCAACACACACACACTGTTAGGAACCCCCCTGAAAACACCAAGCTACTCAGCCATAACATATATGTGGAGGATCTAGGTCAGACCCCTATAGGTTCCCTGATCTCTGTGAGCTCCCATGAGTGCCAGTCAGTTGATTCTGTAGGCCATGTTCTCATGGTGTTTCTGTCCCCTCTGGTTCCTCTGATCCTTCCTTCCTATCATCCACAGGACTCTCTGAGCTCCATAGATGCTGAAAAAGTCTTTGACAAAATCCAACACCCCTTCATGATAAAGATCTTGGAGAGATCAGGGACATAAGGGGCATACCCAAACATAAAGGCAATATACAGCAAGCCGACAGCCAACATCAAACTAAATAGAGAGAAACTCAAAACAATTCCACTAAAATCAAGATCAAAACAAGGCTGTCCACTCTCTCCATATCTATTCAGTATAGTACTGGAAGTTCTAGCTGGAGCAATAAGACAACAAAAGGAGATGAAGGGGATACAAATTGGAAAGGAAGAAGTCAAAGTATTGCTATTTGCAGATAATGTGATAGTGACCCCAGAAATTCTACCAGGGAACTCCTACAGCTAATAAACACATTCGGCATAGTGGATGGATACAAGATTAACTAAAAAAAAGTCAGTAGCCCTCCTATATACAAATGACAGATGAGCTGAGAAAGAAATCAGGGAAACAACTCCCTTCACAATAGCCACAAATAATATAAAATATCTTGGGGTAACCCTAACCAAACAAGTGAAAGACCTGTATGATAAAAAAAAAAACTTCAAGTCTTCGAAGAAGGAAATTGAAGAAGATATCAGAAGACAGAAAGATCTCCCATGTTCATGGATTAGTAGGATTAACATAGTAAAAATGGATATTCTAACAAAAGCAATCTACAGATTCAATACAATCCCTGTCACAATTCCAACATAATTCTTTATAGACCTTGAAAGAACAGTACTCAACTTCATATGAAAAAAATAACAAGAAAACTGCCAAAATAAAAACAAATAAAACCAAAACAGAATAGCTAAAACAATCCTATTCAATAAAATCCTATACAAGGGGGATACAATTCTGAAGGTATCTTCATCCCTGGTTTCAAGCTGTACTACAGAGCTATAGTATAAAAAAAACATGATATTGGCATAAAACAGACACATTGATCAATGGAATCAAATTGAAGACCCAGACATAAATCCACACACCTATGGACACCTGATTTTTGATAAAGAAGCTAGATATACACAATGGGAAAAAGACAGTATCTTCAACAAATGGTGCCAGTCCGACTTGATGTCAACATGTAGAAGAATGCAAATAGATAAACATATCCATCACCCTGCACAAGACCCAAGTTCAAGTGGATCAAAGACCTCAACAAAAAAACCAGATACACTGAATCTGATAAGAGAGAAAGTGGGGAAAAGCCTTGAATGCTTTGGCACGGGAAACAACTTCCTGAACAGAAAGAACACCCACTGTGCAGGCATTAAGATCAACAATTAGTGAATGGGACCTCATAAAACTGAAAAGCTTCTGTAAGGCAAAGGACATCATCAATAGGACAAAATGGCAGCCCACAGAATGGAAAAAGATTTTCAACAACTCCACATAGGACAGATAATATCCAAAATATATAAAGAACGCATGATACTGGACACCAACAAACTAAATAATCCAATTAAAAAATGGGGGGTACAGATCTAAATAGAGAATTCTCAACAGAAGATACCAAAATGCTGAGAAACACCTAAAAAAATGTTCAATATCCTTAGCCATCAGGAAAACACAACTCTAAACTACTTTCAGATTCCATCTTACACCTGTCAGAATGGCTAAGATCAATAACACAGATGACAGCTTATGTTGGTGAGGATGTGGAGCAAGGGGAACACTCCTCCACTGCTGGTGAGAGTGGAAACTTGTACAGCCACTTTGGAAATCAATATGGTGGTTTCTCTGAAAATTGGGAATAGTTCTATCTCAAGATACAACTATACCATTCCTGCGCATACACCCAAAGGACACTCCATCATACCACAAAGACACTTGCTCAACTATGTTCATAGCAACTTTATTCATAATAGCCAGAAACTAAAAACAACCTACATGTCCCTCAACCTAAGAATGGATAAAGAAAGTATGGTACATCTACACAATGGAGTACTACTCAGCTGTTAAAAATGATGACATCATGAAATTTGCAGGCAAATAGATGGAATTTGAAAAAAAATCATCTTGAGTGAGGTAACCCAGACCCAGAAAGACAAACATGGTATGTACTCACTTATAAGTGAATATTAGCTATAAAGTAAATGATAATCATGCTACAGCCCACAGAACCAGAGAGGCTAAGTTACAAGGAGGGCTTAAAGGGGGACACAAGGAACTCCCGGGGAAGGATAATAGAATAGATTTTGCTGGTGGACTGGGGATGGCAGGGGTTGGGAATAGGAGGGCTCAAGTAAAGGGGAGAAAACACTGGGAGAAACAACTGGAATTGGGGGACAAGGTGCAAATCTAGTACAATAGAAACTCCACAGAATTTACAAGAGTAATCTTAGCAAAGGAGTTTTGGGGGACACCAAGCCTGAACGGGCCATCTTCTATAACCAGGCAAGGCCTCAAATGGAGGGATTGGGACACTAATTGGGCCACAAAACCTTCAACCTACACTTTGTTCTAACTGCAGGGTGTTCTGTGGACCGGAGCCTAGCAGAATCATCATTAAAGAGACCAGAGAGACTTCATCCAGCAACTGAGGGGAGCAGATGCAGAGTCCCACAGCCACACATTAGGCAGAACTTGGGAACTCCAATATTTTTGTTTTGACATCCCTTTTCATATCATTTCATACAAATGAGTGTGTACTGGCTTTATTACCACAGAAAGTGTTCACATACTCCCTGACTGAAGTTACCTTTCCGTAGAGAACCTCCAAGTTAAAATCATATTTTCATAGACAAATAAAAAGTTGAGATTAATGAACCCAGAGAGCAATTTCAGTTTATTAATGTTTTCCCAACATGTGCACAATCTTACCTTGAGCTTGAGATTTTTTTCCCATGTGACCTGCAGGACCCTCCCCTCTCAAATTTGTTTTCCATATAATAAAAATTCTGTTAGTGACAGTCTGTAGCAAGCCCTGTTACAGTATGCTCATGTTACAGGAATCTAGAGATGGGATCCTTAATTACTCCGTTTTTCTTTTACTTCCTCTTATTCAGCGACACACTAATCTCTTCAGATCTGATTCTTCTTCAGAGGAAACCAACTGTTAACTAGAGTGATTTTTCCCCATGTATCTGTCTGCGTTTATTTTTGTAAGCCGCTATGGTTTGTCTGTAAAAATCTGTTGCCTCGCTATTAAAGTTTAGAAACCAAGAACCCATCTCTAATATTCATCACTTGTTCTCAAGGCCGCTATTTTCTTGAACACACACACACACACACACACACACACACACACACACACACACACACACACAAGATAGCTAGCCTACTCTCTGGTTAGCTTCAAACCCTTAAATGATTTGTCTTTTTTTAATTTAAAGGGAAATGATTTATCTGAGAGGAATTGTCAACAAATGATCACAGGCCAAGTGCAATCAAGTTCACAGAGAGTCAGAGTAATGTGCTGTTCAAGTGCACAGAACTGAGGGTGGAAGAGACTAGTGTGGAATCCTGCCTCTTAAACTTAATGGATGTGTGATTCTGGCAGAGCATCAGTCTCCCTGACCCAATTCTTCATCTGTGCAAGGCAAGGTTAACATCTAACATATGTTTGTCAGGAGCAGGTGGGATGAGATTTGCATGCACCTGGTATTCATTCACTCACTCACTCATTTTTTTCACTTTTGTGGTTACCTTTTTTTGTTTATCACTTCCAAGACACGATTTCAAAGAGCAACCTTACACAAATTCTTGTAATGATTAATTTTCTTCCTCTTGAGAAATTAAGTTAATAAAAAATTGAAATAAAAATGTTCAATATAGAATTTAAAACTAACTTTACCATTCATGTTGAAGTAAATAATCTATATTGGCCAGATAGATGCTTATAAAATACGCATTACCTGAATAAATACATGAGATAGTGTTTTGAATAAGTTTTATTACAAAGTTTTGTTGTTCATAATATGATAAATAAACATGAAAAGAAGTCTCCTCCTTCATAAATGCTTGCCCAGGAACCTCAACATTTAGAACAATAACAAAGGGCTTCATCACTTTTGTGTAATATCTTTAGCATTGACTTCAATTTTAATATCCAGAAAACAACTCCTATCTGTTCTTCAATTCTGTTCTAGACACACTCTAATTAAAGTTCATAACTCCTTTTGTTTCAGGTTGATTGAGAATAAATCATTACAATAGCAGAGAGGTTGAAATAGACTTTACTACATACACATCCCAAATGCCTGAATCTGAAAAGGACTCTTGTGTGCTAACATGGGAGATTTTTACCTCTCTGGTGTTAAATGGTAAACAACATGTAGACCCTTGTGTTAGAAGAAGCCCTTTGTGTGAAAAGGGAATGTTGGAAATCATGTAGATCTGTTTTTGCTCCATTTTCATAAAATTATATTGGAGAGTACATAAGGAAAGTCCCTGTTTTTATTATGGAAGAGAATATTATGGGCAGGCACAAAAATGGAGTGAGTTTTTAACATACACATTTTTATAACATCTTTGCATTTTAGACTACAGCAGAGTAAAAACATAGACTTAAAGAGTCATGAGAATGCCACATAAGATATACTATTTTGTGGAAAGGCAGGTTATTGAATAGAATATACAGCATAATTCTGGGGTTTTATTGTTATTCTTTATTGTTGTTGTTGTTTTGATTTCTAGTGTGTGACTCGAGTACACATAAGTGATATCCGGTGTCATTTTTACTAAAATTGAAGTGAGTGGTAAAATGTTAGGGCATTTTGGTTTTCTTATTTATACTGTCCTGAATTGTTTTTGAACATCTGTGTTTAGAAACACAAAACACTTAGAAATACTGATGACAAAAAATAAGGGGTATGGGGCCAAACAAGGGGCTCAGCCGTTAGGAACACTGGCTGCTCTTCCAGAGGACCCTGGTTCAATTCCCAGCACCCACAAGGTGGCTCACAACCATCTGTAACTCCAGTTCCAGGGGATCCAATGCCCTCTCCTGGCCTCCAGGGGCACCAGTACACACAAGCATACATGCAGGCTAAACACCCATCCATGCACATAAAATAAAATAAGCTTTTTTTTTAAGTCAGCAGCATGTGAACAGAAGAAAAGAGAGAGGAGGAGAGAGGAAATAAAGGAAGGAAGAAAGGGAAGGAAGCAATATAGCAGAGGAAGGAAATAAGAAAGTTGTAGCTATTAAAAGAGGAAACAGTTAATAACTCTACTTTTACATTCACTTGTTTCTTCTCAGCTTCTGCCTTCGGTTACCATTTCTCCTCTACAAAGGCAAGATGGCCTCCAGATGCCTCAGGCTCACATTCTTCAAGTTTAGCAATCTCCCAAGGAGAGAAACCATCCTCATTAATTGATGAGGAAAGGTCCTGGGAGGACTGTGCCTGGCTTAGCCAGTGTCACACCCATTCCTCAGTCTACTAGTGACTGAGGTGACAAGGACAGGACACTTTAACTGGCCAAATCCCTTCTGCCCATGTCTCCCCACATCTACTGGCTGAATCTGGATCCATGCTCTGCCTTAACGGGTTTATTCTTAACTGTATTTCTCCATAGCTCTATCACCCTTGAGTGCCCTGTGTTTTTAATCAATTTTTTAATACATAGAAAAAACTCCTTACAGTGAAAAAGTGCTCAATATGTTTGTTGAATAAATAAATGAGCTAATAATTGTCGACACAGAAAATCAATACACCACAAAACTGTATGACAGAACTTGTTTTATTGACTAGCTACACTCTGATGGCCAAATAGTTTATCTGAGTTTGAGTTTCAATTGTTTTTGTACAAAACCATTCTTTACTCTTTTGGAATGGATCACTGGTGGAGGAGTCTGTAAATGAATTCTGGAGGTTATCATGTCACTGAGGAAACAGTTGTAGGGCTCTGAGCCCCGTGTTTCCCCTTCATTCTGATTCCTCTGCTCTTACCACCTCCCTCTCATTTCATTTATCTCAACACTCGTACTTGTTGTGACTTACACGTGAGTTGCATGTAACTTACTCCATTTGTATGTGGACATCAGCAATGTCAATCACAGGACAGGGAAGGATGTGGAACCAGATGTGTTTGGAACTAGAAACTAAAGCTTTTGGGGCCAAAGGGGCAGAGCAAAGTCCAGCTTGATTCAAGCAATGTGATGTCCAGAGAGATAGCAGGGTGTGTTCTGAGATATATGCTACAGAATCCCAACCCTAGGGGCTGTTAGTGTAATAGCATAACGTTGAATCCAGCTGCCTGGATTCAAGATACAACAGATACAACAGATACAACAGGCACCTACTGAGACATCTAGGAACCCAGAAGAGCGAGTCTACATCAAAGGGGCTATTGGTAGCCACACTATCTGCTCCCCACTCACGTCTGGAATCAAGAGAGCCCAACTGTAGGTTTATACTGTAAAACCTCCCCACTAGAAAGATATAAGAAGAGACTTCTGTTTCTACAATGTGAACCTTGATTTCCTCTCTTCACAACTCCCTGCCCCCATACCCTCTGACTAGTGCTGATGCCTGAACTCTCCTCAGAATCTCCAATATGCCATTGCTTGTCTATCTGTCTGTCTGTTCATGGTATTAATAACTCTCCCAAGAAACTCACCTCCTAACAACTTGTCTCAGTGCCCCCTTGGGCCCCAACCCAGACTTTTTAGCTAGCAGATTTAATGGAACAGAAAGACTTTCACACTACCCAATGCACCAACACCAGGGTGGGTACTGCTTCCCTACTGCAGGGCTCTTCTGAGCTGTTGGGATTCTACTGTGACATCTGAATCTTTGAGGGTGATTTTCATGACAGCAGATTCTAGTAGGTCTGTCCCCCAGAACCTATTTCTCTAAGGAATATTGACAGTATCATTTTCCCACCACGTACATCTTGGGTAAAGATAAAGATGGATGATGAGAAATGAGTAGGGCCTCACATTTTGACAACCGTTTTAAAATTCAAGTCCATACTCTCGTGCCCCAAGGCCCAAGGTGGCAGCCCTGTTTTCCATATATGACGCTGGGCCAGGGATTAAGGAACAGGTGTGTCTAGCCTAGCGTTTAAGCTCCACAGTTTTCTGACTGGGTGAATTTTAAGCAAGTCATTTAATCCTTCCCAATCTAGGGTTTCTCCACCCTTAAAATGAGGGCAATAATAGCCCCCAGAGTGTGGTGGTACAGAATGCAAAGAAATCTTACATTGTTTTAGCATTTAGCATAATCTCTAACATAAAGAAAAGTGCTAATAAGTGGTGGTCACTGTGTTTAGTACTTGGAAAGGATTTATATTGCGTTAGTAATGATACTGTTCAGCCTGGTACCATCCTCCAAGGGATACAGATGAACCCAGTTCTGTGGCCACCCACCTTCCAAAGTTCCCTTTAGAGTTGTTATATCTGTTATTGAAGAAATCATGTCAAACCCAACCAGGCCATGGACTCAAGCTATTGCTGTCTTCTTCGGTTGAGTGGAGAAGCCTAGCATCTAGGTGGACCAGTCCTGGTGAGTGTCCACATCGAAGGCCGTGTAGAAGAGGCTGCAGGAGGCCACGACTCTGAAGCCTTTTTTCTTCTCCTGTTCTTTTGCATTTCACATAGTATCAAGAGCACTATCCAGAGAATGCTGTCTTTCAGGTTAGGAAGTGAATGCACTTTGAATTAACTAAGAAATTTTGTAAGTTCTGAACAGAAAATGCCAAGATAGATATGAAGAATCCTATAATTCTGTTAACCCTTTGGGGCACAGTGTACTAGACTAACTGGCCCTCCAAAAATTACTGATTAACAGGAACAAATAGTTCGAAAGACATTTGTGATGGTAACAGCTTTCCCAGCTTGCTCTAGATAATGAAGTGTGGTGACAGTATACAAAATATCAACTATGCATGTGAATCAATACAACTTTTCCTGAGTAGTCTTGTTTATTTTTAATATGTACTTTGTCCTTAAGTACTGACTTGCATGTTTTGTTTTGTTTTCCTGCACTCATAAGACTGATTAGAAGTACTTAAAAGGAGGCAAGCATCCAAGCATGTGATCCTCTCTGACCTGGTATAATCACGTAAGGATTTATTGAAACTCCCCAGCAGTCATTTCAACATTTTGTCCGGATTTGAGATAGGAATGTAGATGCATGACTCCCAGACTATCCCTCTACTTTCTAAAGGAAATATGCGAGGCTCCCCCTACTCACCAGATCATCTTAATGTCTAGATTTACCAAATGGTTTTGATCTTTAAAAAATTTAAATCAGGGCTGGAGAGATGGCTTAGAGGTTAAGAGCACTGGCTGTTCTTCCAGAGGTCCTGAGTTCAATTCCCAGCAACCACATGGTGGCTCACGACCATCTGTAACAAGATCTGGTGCCCTCTTCTGGCCTGCAAGCCTACATGTAGGCAGAATACTGTATACATAATAAATAAATAAATCTTTTAAAAAAAATTTAAATCAAAGTTTTTACTTATAAAGAAACACAAGTTCAATTAGCGCCAAACTATTTTCCCCAACAGAAATCCAACTTGGTGCTGGACTTTCCTCCATTCTAAGTGCCCCTCCATCGTTCATTCAGTCTACAAATATTCATTGAGCAAATACTTATTTGCAAAATATTGAGCAAAATATTATTTTGTAAGATAGATAAGATACTGTGGAAGAACTAAAGATAAGTTGGTCAGCATCCCTTCCCTCGGTGGGGCTGTGGTCTCTTATGGTAAAGAGGATTTACGTGCCAATGCCTGTCACAGCATTTAGAAATGACTCACAAGGAGAGAACAACTCTGGAGAAGAAGCGGCAGCTGTTGGATCTTGGACAGGAAGACTTGTACATGCTAAGTATGTCCTTTCCATCCTTCTCAACCCTGCCTACAGGCTTTCTTTCACTATTTAATGATGCTCTTGTTCAGTGCAAATTGCCCCAACACCTCACAGGCTCCTAGACGGGAAGTTAGAGCCTATGTATTAATTACTTTCCTCATTGTGAGCGTAGACCTGACAGAAACAACTCAAGGGCAGAAAGTTTCATTTGGGTCATAGTTTTAGGGATGTCAGTCCATTGTGGTGGGCGGGGCATGACAGAACAGAGCAGCTCACTTCATATCATGGCAGCCAGGAAATAGGGACAAACAGGAAAAGGGGCAAACAGAAAGAAACCAGAAAGGCAAGAAATAGGCCCTAACTACATACTCCTGATTGGCATGCTTCTTCCAACTAGCCCTCATGTCCATCTTTAATCAAGGCCTGACAACACCCCATACTCTGAATCTGTCAAGGGTTGACCCACTTATCGAGAGACAGCCCTTATGACCCAATGGTCTCTGGAAAGGACATCACAGACACACACAGGTGTGCTTTGTTAATCTCCCAGGAACTTTTCCAGATCATCAAATTGACAATCATGCTTCTCCAGCACACCCTGAGACATCACTTCATACAAAATTTAAAAGAAAGAATGGGTTCTGAGATATTAAATCTTTATTGTTTATACATGTTAACTTGATGATATCCCTCTTGAGCAGAAATATCTACACGTCTGAAATAGCATCTGAAGCATTCAAGAATTGGTTCTCTGAATTCTGGCAAGGGCCAGCCACTGCTACAGTGTCCTCACACAAAGAGTCAACCAGCCTGGCAGGCCACCCGTGAAGTTGGAGATGTCTGCAGACGTGTTCTCCAGCATAGCTCTGGCATAAAGGGAGCTCAGAGCACACTGGCCACTACCTGGTGGGAAGGAAGGCCAACTCCAGCCTGCTGACACAGAGAACTTTACAATAACCCCCACTGAAACAGAAGGGTGGCCAGGACACTTTCTCAAGATAAATGCCGGTCCTGTTCGTCTGTTTAGGGGAGAGACATGAGCTGTGCAAATAGACGATGAGAAGTGACTGGCTGTGGCGTGTTAAAAGAGGAGCGCACACAAAAACAAGCTGGAATCGGTCCGGACACCTTTTTAAAACTTGCATTATGTTGGGCGCATCTAGGTCTAGAAGAAAGGTGAGTCCTCTGGATGATATGATACTTGGAAGTTGTCAAATGTTTCCTGGAGTACTGAGTCCACTTCTGAGTTCTGTGCTTAAAGGGAAACAAAGAACCTGGAGAAGATTGTATCTCTAAATTCAACCAGAATCAGAAAATGGCACCTGTGTAAAACAACAAAAAGTGAGGGATCTAGAGTTCTGTTTGAAGAGAAAAAAGGTGCTAAACTTGGCATCTCTACTCGCAAATCCTCTCTCCCCCTCCCCCTCCTTTCTCTCTCCCTTCTTCCCTCTCTCTCCCTCCCCCCCACCCCCGACCCCGCTCTTTCTGGGGTGTGTGTGTGTGTGTGTGTGTTGGCTCACACACCTATGCCTAGTGAGGCCAGAGGAAGGCATCAGGTCTCCACCTCATTCTTTTGAAGCAAGGTCTCTCCCTGACCCAGAACTTGGAACTCATGATCCTTTAGCTAGGTTGCCATCCAGCAAGCCCCCAACAGTCTCCCCATCTCTGCTCCTCTCAGTCCTGGATCACAGGCATGTATATGACCATGCCTGGCTTTTTAGGTGGGGGCTGGGCTCTCCTAACTACTTAATCATTTCTCCAGCCCAGCAAGCCCATTAATTAATGTTTGTTCTCTCTCTCTCTCTTTTTTTCCACTGGTGTACCAACTTTTTAAAGTACAATGTGAATGTTTGGAAAGAAATATTTAAAGTGTTTAAAATGGCACTTCCACCCTAGTTTAGGCATATTAACCTCCAGGTGAGGCTGTTCTTGGCTTAGTTTGGCTTAACATTGGTCTGCTTAACTTCGTTCTGTTATGTTTTACCATGTGTGTGCTGTACTGAGGATTGAATTCAGGGCTGGGGTACAGAAGGCAAATGCTCTACCACCAAGCTAAAGTCCTAACCCTCTGCAATTTTTATCTTGTGCCAGGATCTCACAAAGTTACCAAGTGTAGCCTTGAGTTCACTGTGTAGCCTGGATTGCCCACCCTGAACTTGAGATCCTCCTGCCTCAGCCTCACGAGTAGCTGTGATGACAGGCCTGTGCCCCCATGACTATCCTCCTATATGATGTTTAAGGATTTTCCCTGTAGTCTACAGGCTGCTCTCCTGTGTCTATGTTTATAACAGTAATGTCCTGGACTTCTGGGTTTGCTTCCTGAGTCCTTTTCTGCCGTAAAAGAATTCCTCCCCACCATCTCAGCTCTCCTGAGTATCATCCGTGCCTCAAAGGTAACTGCCTCCTCTCTATGACACTTCTTGCTGTTGCCTTCATGTTCTGCGCCTTCCCATCTGTGTCTCTGTACCGAGGACCCGGAACTCTGGTCCTCCTTGCTCCCGGTTTCTGCTTCTGCCCAAGGCTGCTGCTCTTTCCTGTAAAACTCCGACTTCTCCAGCTCTGCCACACCTCTTGCCATTGTCTTCTACATAATTCCCGATCGTTCCTTTTCCTTAGCATCTGGCCTCTGAGTACTGTCATTGCCACCCCCACCCCCCACCCCCGGACTTCCCTGCACACGTGGCCGTGCCCTTGACAGTAGCCTCAGGAGCTCAGGTTCTCACCAGAATTGGTCCCTCCACCTCCTCCAGCCATCCCTGAGAGCACGTGCATTGGGTCTGACTCTAACCTCCATCTCCACAGTCAGGGGTACTGATGCTGACCATTCTCTCAGCCCTGCTTCTTCCTCCTGCCTGCCTGACTCAGATCCTCCTGCCTGAGGTCATTCTTCAACCCTGTTGAAACATCAGGGGCATGGTGTTCTAGCCTTGTCTTGACCCCTTTTTCCCTGCCACCCAGCAGAGCTCAGAGTTCAGCAACATTACATATAGCCCCTTGACAAAACTTGAGTTTCCCTTGCCCTTCATGGTTTTTTGTTTCTCTTTTCTGGAAAAAGTCTCACCCATGATGGATCCAACTGTATGCATCCCACTGTCTCCATTACCCAAAGAAAGGCACACAGCCACTCAGACTGGCTTCACCATTAGAGCATAAATTAAGCAAAGCACAAATTCCAGCATATGGTTCAGACAACATATGTGTTTATATCACATATCAGCTAACATAGTGGTTCCCTTAGCTCATGGAATTATATTCTGTGATATGCCTGCTATCATTCGAACCTTAAGTGTCCCCTGAAGGTGTATGTGACAAAAGCCTTGCCTCCAGAGAGGCACTGCTAGGAGGTGGCAGTGGAGACAGAGTCTTCAAGAGGTGGGGGACAAGGGAAGGGCTTCCTGTCAATGGGGCTGTGCCCTTGACAGGGATTGCTACAGCCGTATCTGTCTCCCTTTCTCTCCCTGGCCACCGATGTGAACGGTTTTGCTTGGCCACACTCTCCTGCCTCAGTGCACAGGCTCACCACAGACCCTGAAACACTTAGGGTCAATTGGTTATGGACTGGCTCAAGCCTACAAAACTGAGAAAGCCAACTTTTCTTCTTTCTATGTTGATCAGCTCAGGTGTTTGTTAGAGTCACGGAAGAGTGACATACAGCAGCAATGAAACCGCCCAGAGACAACTTCTCAGAATGCATCCCCACCACTGAGCAATGTGAGGCCACGTTATTTGTGGAGCGCTTTTGTTTCTGAACTCTCTAGTGTTAAATCCTATTACTCCACTGCCGCGCAATTTGAAGTTAAAGGCACAGCTGGGTTATCCATTTGCACCACTGATTTATCTTATTTTTTCCACTCTGGTTGGTTTACATCTAAACTTCTTTCTCCCAAATTTCCAGACTTTGATGCAAAGGCCACTGGCGGTTGGAGGCCAGCCAGGCCAGCGTCACACCATCACAGTGGCTGCGTTGTCTCGGGTAGCCCTTGTTGCTGTCTGAACCCTGCTGTACCCAGCTCGGGTACAGAGTGTCCCCGTTGTTGTTTGTCCGATTCGTTCTTTCTCTGATTCTAAATTCGGCTTTACAGTCTGAGTCCTTTTCTGGTTTAAGCTCACACCTGTCCAAACAGCCTTAGAAGGCTTGTCACCGCCGTACACGCTGACCTATGCTTCGCTCCCCACACGTGGGCCACACCCTCCCAGCTCTGTGCTCCAAGACAGAAAGAGATGCTCCTTAGGCGTTCTCGGGCGCAGGCGCGCAGGCTGGCTTGACCTTACTATCCCTCCTCACGGTGTGCTCACACTGACTTCCTTCTCTTCCTCCTAGTGACCGCCTCTCCTGGACTCTAGTCCTGCAGCAGCAGCCGCATCTCTGCTCCAGCAGAGGCTTCTGCGGGGAGCACCTCTGAGTCTCATTCCCTGCATAGTTACCAGCGATTCTGTGGCACCCTCTTCCTCCTCCTGGACCACTCTTCCAGCCCACCTCTACTTCCTCTCCTTGGGAAATCTTTACTCCAAATTTCTTAGCACCAACTCAGGTCCTCATCCTAACTTTCAGACCATGGACACCTGGTGCCTAACACAGGGCGGGTCCACTGGTGAGTTTTCAGTTTGAGGATAGTATTCAGTGTAGCCCCACTGCCATTCTGTTCTTGGTTTCAGTGTGGCCATCCATCAGTGACTTACATGAGATTACCAACACTTTATCATGAAGCAGCCTTTGTAGTAGATGATTTTGCTCAAATGTGACTGATGTAGGTTCTCTGAGCATATTCAAGGTGGGCCAGGCTATGATATGGAATTACATAAATTTTTATCTTAAGAGATTTTGTTTTACTTACAATAGATGTATTAGAACATACCTCACTGTAAAGTGCATGCTATCTGTAATCAGCACCCACTTGCAGAGTTAACCATTCACTGCTGCTCTTGTCGAACATCAAGGTATACCAGGAAAAACAGGTTGCCAGTTCTAGAGAAAGTTGGTAGGAAAGATGCCCCTGAGGCAGAATCTTGTAGTGGGTTCAAGTCCTACCACCCCTGATTGATTCAACTGTAATACCAGGTCCAGGGATGCTTCCTCTGCCAAGGGGACAGCTGCAATCACCATCCTCCTATGTGATGACATCTATCAGAAGGGGCAAGTGACATTCTTGTCACACCAGCAGCATGACCAGGATATTAGTATGCATGGCTCACTCATCAGTGTATTGCTCTTCTGAGATTTAGGAAGATAGAGGCAAAGTCTTATGACTGAAGAAAAAAAAATCTTCATAGATAAGATCCACAAGGAAATCACCACCTGAAAATCAAATAGCAATGTTCAGGTACTAATATACAAGTCCATTTGGTATTTAACGTTGTTTTATGAATTTACCCTTACAGTCAGGCTCTATAATTAAACAGATGCCTGCAATCTAATTATTAATTATGCAATGCCTATTTGCTTTGCCAAAGAAATCTGATCCCCAGAAGCCTTTGGTTTCGGATTTAATTTAATTAGTGAATTTAATGCTTGTCCTCTAGATGGCTCATCTTGTACTTTTGCTAAAGGAAGGTGGCTAGCTTGTCAGAAGGAATTACTCATAAATTGGCTAATTAATCGCTTCAGTCCTTATATGATGAGATTCACACGGAAATAGAAAAGGGCATTCTAAGGACAGACCAAAAAAAAAAAAAATACTGCCCTGGCACTGTGCTTGTCACAGCTCTGAAGGCATGTAACTGTGAAGATCCATCAACACAGGGGTTCTCCATTAACAAGGATTGGGTTAAGGAAAGAAAAAGTATACAGAGAGATATGTGGTGGCCCAGGTGGCTTCTGTCTAAGTAAACAGCAAACACTATACAACAAAAAGCTGAAGTCTGAGCCATTTCACTCCTCCAAGGCTAGAAGGATACAGAAAGCCCTGGTGCTCACCCAATCGGCCCTTTTGCTAAACGCCATCCCTTGCACTGTGCTGAACTTGGCCTGCCATCATAAATCCTAGACTGAAAAGGTCACACCAGTGTTTCTAAAGCTCACAATGATGTCACCGTATTGCATAATACAGGTTCACTACATCTCCATTCAAGTCCTCTTTAATTCACTGCCAAGTAGCTAAAACATTCACCTGTTAATATGATAAGTTTAATGATACATATAATATCAATATGATAATAAGCTTGTGTCCATTAACTGATGAATAGATAAAGACAATGTGTCTCATGCATAGCATGGAATACCACTCAGCCATTAAAATGAAGTTTTGGCATTTGTTAGAATAATACTGGAGGTGATTATATTAAGTGAAATAAGCCAGAGACAGAGAGACACATACTGCATGATCTCATTCATGTGAGGAATATAAAAATGTTGATCTCAAATAAATTAATTACAGAACAGAGGCTGCGGAGTTTGGGAGGAAAGAGAATTACCTTAGTTACTTTTCCTCTTGCTGTGATAAAAATATCCTGACAAAAGCAACTTAAGGAAAGAAAAGCTTATTTCGGCTCATAGTTTAAGAATACAGTCCATCATGATGGAGAAGGCAAGACATCCCATCTTGAAGCAGCTGGTCACACTGTGTCCACAGCCAGGAAGCAGAGTGGTGAATGCTTGGCGTGGCTTGATTCCTCCTGTTTATGCAGTCCAGGACCTCAGCCTAAGAAATACTGTCACCCATCTTCAGGGTGGGTCTTCCCACCTCAACTAACCTAATCAAGACAATCCCCTCACTAGGGTGGCTGGATTCTTGTCTCCCAGGTAATTCCAGACCCTATAAAGTTGACAGTCAACACTAATCAGTATGGGGGATGGGATGAGATTGGTTAGTGGGTACTAAGGTACGGTTTGATAAGAGTAAAACATCCTGGTGTACAATAGTACAGTATGGTAACTATAGACATTCATTGTGACTGTTTATTTCAAAAAGCTAAAAGGATTTAGAATATTTCACTGTAAAGTGATAGGCCTATTTTACCTGACTACCCAATATATTCATGTATCAAAACATCCTATGCATCAATATGTATGATTTTCAATGTATCAGTTAAAATATATTTAATTTCATCTAATGTAAGCTAAAATAAGTCAAAGTTTATTATACAGCTAGGCAGAGTAACCCATATGCCATCTGGAACCTCACTGGATCTCAGTTCTGAGGGCCTTGGCATTCTCTTGAAATTCAAGTTTGCTAAGACCTTGCTGTCAGAGGGTGATAACTCCCTGGTTTGCCAAGCAAGAGCTTCTGCACTCCAGATGTGCTGGCATCCTGCCTGTCCTCCCAGCACCTGGACGGATGGTGGAATGGATGCAGTAGATTCGATCATTCATGGAAGAGATGTCAGGGTATGCCATGGACCCTGTATCTGTCTGTGGATTCTAGAAATGATCTCCCAGAAATCAGCTAACCTCACAATTTTGTGTGGCCTAGGCAGAGGATCCTGCTCTGGAAATTTCTATCATGTTCCCAAGAACTAAGGTGCTTCCTCCACAGTCACTCAAGCTGGTTGAAGACTGAAATGCAGAGAACATGTCCAGTGGACAGTTCCAGGTGATTCTGGGTTCCTGTGCATTTCTCCTTCTCACAGACCACAGATGTTGTGACCTGCCGTAGGTCTTTGTTTTGTTTGTTGGAAGAAGAACCATTTGTAGTCTTTTAATTGTGTGTGTGTGTGTGTGTGTGTGTGTGTGTGTGTGTGTGTGTGTGTGTGTGTGATCAACATCTGCCGTGAAATTCATGTGAAAACCTATATAGAGCCAATTTTCTCTTCCATTTTTGTGTGGATTCAGGGGATCGAACTCAGGCCACAGGGTTTGCCTGGGGAATGCCTTTACCCAACATATCAACTCACCGGCTCCTGCTCTCATTTTTAATTCAACATTCCCACAACACCAAGTCACCTTGTGAGACCAAAGAGGGGAAGAGTCAAAATGTGACTCCCACTATCAGGTCACTAGAATATGAGCTTTGTTGTATGAATGTGGGCTCAGGAGTGCTGGGTTGGAGCTTATGCAGAATAACAGGTATAATTCTTGTTGGCTCTAGGGATTTCATTTGCTTCTTTGTCATCACGAAATGGCATAGGAAATGCACATTTAGCCATTATGATTCTGAGAACAATTAACTCCCATGTAGCATCTATAGACATTGGAACCGTTTCAATATGTAATGCTAGTGAACAAAATCATTCTTAATGACAAGATAAACAATGCAGAAGTACAATGTGATGCTGTTAATTATGCCGGTTTAAAACACTAAATTAAGGCTGGAGGTGGTGACACATGCACCTGTGATCCCAGCTAGCACTCAGAAGGGGAAGGAGGTGAATCAGGAGTTCAAAGTCAGCTTCAGCACTGGGTTTAATCCTGAACACCGAGAAAAGTAAGTAAAATTGAGTAAAACAAATGAAGGACAAGATAGTCAGGTGTCTTTAGCTCTTGTCATGTTGTGTGGAAACAGAATCTATGTGCAGAGGGCGCCCTGGTCTCCAGGTGGACACCATCTCCACTCTCCCACCTGCGAGTACCTGCTCCGGACTCCCAGCTGGGTCTCTCCCTGGTAACTACCCTCAGCTGTGCTTTCTCACGCCTAGGACATGCAGAGATGGACAGCCTGCCTCTCTGGCTGCCCACTGCAGGGCTCCACATCCTAGTTGTGGGCTGGGAGTGTAGCTCAGCTGCAAAGGGCTTGCCTAACGTGTCCAAGGCTCTCGGCTTGATACCTAACTCGGGGAGGGGGGATTCCCAAGTACCCAGTTGTCCCCAAACTCCTCCATTTTCTCTCTCTTACACCTCACTTTGGAACATTTTAAAAGATCTATGCCACTCTCAGAGTGCCACAGAAGTTTGGTGCTGTCTGTCCTGTGTCCTGCACCCCTTTATAGACAGATGCCAGTCCTTAAGGCACCTTCGGCCGCAAATCTCCATCTGTTCCTTGGGGATCCTGATAAACCTACAGCAATGTGTGATGATGTGGTGATTTGAAAGAAAATGGCCCCCAAAGGGAGAGGCACTATTAGGAAGTGTGGCCTTGTTGGAGGAAATGTGTCACTGTGAGGGCAGGCTTTGAGATCCCTTTTGCTCAAGCTTCCCTCAGTCAGTATGACAGTCAGCTGACTTCCTGTTCTGCAAGATGTAAGACTCTCAGCTGCTCCAGCACCACATCTGCCTGCATACTGCCATGCTCCCCATCATGATGATAATTGACTGAACCTCTGAACTGTAAGCGAGCCACCCCAAATAAATGTTTTCTTTATAAGAGTTGTCATGGTCATGATGTCTCTTCACAGCAATAAAACCCCAAACTAAGATAGATGATATATTATTTCCAAAGCACTCATATGAAGAATGGGCAGAGTTTTTCTATCTAAAGCAAAGTTAGCTTATAACTTTAGTTTAAAGAGTAGGGGAGAATTTTTTTTGTAACTGACAGCATGGAGCAGAATGATGTGTGTACATGAAAAATCTCTATTGTTAAAAGGCAAAGATTCTCCAGTGAGTCAAAAACCCAAATCTAACTTTGTGCTATTTTTTTCCAATGTTATTTATTTCGTAGATGTCAGCTGAGGTCATCTTGACCTTTTAAAATGAAAATAAATGGGCTCCAGCCCTGAGCAATCCATCCCGAGGGGAGTGTGGTGCCCTCTCTGGTGTCTCCTGGGCACTTGAGTCCCCTGTCACTTCTCTTCACGTCTGGACACTTGATCTCACTCTTACTGGTGACCCTTCTTCTCCTCTCGGATTTGCCTCTGACTCAAACCCTTGTCTGGATTCCCCCAGAAGCCTCTCACAGAGACAAAGGGATGTGGGTTGGTGTTCTTGGCTGACTGGGGGAGATTACTGTAAGTCACAGCAACACAAAAACTAAAATTGGATTTGCTATTTACTTTTTTAAATGCCTTTGGCCACTAAAAACAGCTCATCAAGGTCATTTCCGTGAAGTCAATTTCCTCTCCAAACAGTTCTCTGAGACCAACTGGTAAATACTTTTCATATTATTGTTGTTCTTATTTTTGAAGCAGTCTCGTATGTGTCAGGCTGGCCTGGAATCCTCCACGCCCCTAAGATGACCTTAAACTTCTGATCCTCCTGCCTCCACCTCCCAAGCGCTGTGATTACAGGCTTGCACCACCTTACAGTCTTACACAGTGCTGGGACTGAACCAAGAGCCTTGGTGTGCGAGGCAAGCCCCCTCCAACTGAGCTACGCCTCAGCCTCTCATCCTAATTTCTATCAGAAAATATTACAGAAATCAGTAAGTCCGACTTTAGTAAGTCCACGGTGGTGTGCACCTGTAGTCAAGCACCTAGGAGGCTGGGGGAGAAAGATAGAGAGTGTGAGGTCAGCCTAACTATCTAATGAGACCGTGTCTGGGGGGGGGGAAGTCAAGGTGTAAAAGGGGTGTTACCTAAATTACAGTAGCTCTCTCCATAAGACAGAAGATAAAAGTCATTTTCAAGGAATGTTTAATGGCTTGCTAAAATGCTGTTAATGTTACAAGTGAGAACAGTTTTTAAAAACCCTCATTACATATTCATAACTACACACATTTTATAGTTCAAAGAGATCTAATTTCATGTATGTTAACGGAAAGAGTGGTAGGAAGCAAACCAAATTATTAACTGAAACATTTAGGAAATGAGATTAATGATGGCAATGATTTTACCTCTTATTCTTTCTGAATGTGTGTGTGTGTGTGTGTTGTGCTCATGTGTGCACACATGTGTGGGTGCATTCACACATGTTATGCATATAGGGAGGCCAGAGGTCTTTGTCTGATGTCTTCCTCAGTCACTCTCCACCTTATTTTTCTGAGGCAGGGTCTCTCACTAACCTGGAGCTCCTGTTTCAGCTAGACTGGCTAGTCAGTGGGATTTGCCCATCCCTACACCCCATTTCCCACACTGGAGTCACAGGTGTGTACTGTTATACCTTGCTTTTTATGTAGGTGCTGGGGATCCAGACACAAGCCCTCCTGCTTGTGTGGCAAGCACTGAACCCACAAAGCCATCTCCGCATCCCTCTTTCCTGAAATTTTAAATTTTAAACAAGAGTACATACTGCTGTCAATAGGAAGCAGGTACAATTAACAATGCTATTATGAAATTTCACTGACTAAAGAGGCTGGAAAGATCAGCGAGCTGGCTCAGCTGGCAAAGTGCCTGCTGCCCACGCCTGAGGACCCCAGTGTGGATCTCCAATGCCCATTGAAAAGCTGGGTATGTTGGCACAAGTCTGTAACTCCAGTGCCAACCAACAGGGTCTGCGAAGGGGAGGCAAATGTCAGAGGGTCCTTGGGCTCGTTGGGCAGCCAATCTGCACAAATCAATGTGCTCCCGGTTCAGTGAGAAACCCTGTCTCAAAAGAAAATAATATTAACAATAATAGTAAGAAGATAGTGATTGAAAAAGACATTGATGTCAACATCTGGCCTCCACACAAATCTGCACATATGTACATGAACACCCACATGAGTGAGAGCTCTCAAGCACACACACACACACACACACAAACATATGCATCCAAGCATGTACATATACACACAAAACAGGACGAAACACCCAGTTACTTGGAAAGAATAAAAAAGCAATCACTTATTTTATTCTATCTCAACGTCTGTCAATTTTATGAGAATGAGAGATCAAGGCTTCTGAAAAGGATGATACTATTTTGTGCTATTTTATTGAGAAATTATTGAGACAGATGCACTATACAAGAAACTAATAAAACGTTATTGACAGATTTAATGGTTTGAAATTCACAAATGGCAGAATTGTGTATTAAATATAATTATTCTGTAATGTAATATAATAGTGGCAAGTGCAATTTTATATTAAAGTCAAAGTATTTCTCTTATCAAGTACTCAATTGCCTAGTATATTTTTATACACTATCAATTTTTTTCATTTTTCTTTATTAAGAAATTTTCTACTCACTCTACATACCACCCACAGATCCCACCTCCTCCCTCCTCCCACCCCCCAGCCCTCTCTCCCAAGCCACCCCACATCCCCACATCCCCCAAATCAAGGTCTTCCATGGGGAGTCAGCAGAGCCCGGCACACTGAGCCTAGGCAGGTCCAAGCCCCTTCCCACTGCACCATGGCTGAGCAAGGCATCACACCACAGGCACCGGATTCCCAAAAGCCTGCCCATGCACCAGGGATGGATCCTGATCCCCCTGCCTGGGTGCCTCCCAAATAGTTCGAGCCAAACAACCATCTTGCTGTGGGATGGTCTGTATGTCAAATGTGTTGCTCTGATTGGTCAATAAATAAAACACTGATTGGTCTGTAGCCAGGCAGGAAGTATAGGCGAGACTAACAGAGAGGAGAACTGAGAGAACAGGAAGGCGGAGGGAGACACTGCCAGCTTCTGCCATGACAAGCAGCATGTGAAGATGCCGGTAAGCCACGAGCCATGTGGCAAGGTATAGATATATAGAAATGGGTTAATTTAAGATGTAAGAACTAGATAGCTAGAAGCCTGAGCCATTAGGCCAAACAGTTTAAATAATATAAGCGTCTGTGTGTTTATTTTATAAGTGGGCTGTCTGACTGCCGGGGCTTGGTGGGACCCAGAGAGAAAACTCCAGCTACACTGTCTTCCATATCCAGAGGGCCTAGTCCAGTCCCATGGGGGCTCCACAGCCACTAGTCTACACTATCAAATTTGATGTAAAAAGACCAATCTGTTCTTTCTGGGTTTGTCCTGCAGGAAATGGAACCAGAGCTTTGCACGCAGTAGATGAATGCAGTGCCACTGAGCCACACCCTTGGTCCTAACGTGTTTCCTGCAAACTACAGACCCCAGATATCACATTTTTAATAAAACGTGACAATTTGCCGGGCAGTGGTGGCGCGCGCCTTTAATCCCAGCACTCGGGAGGCAGAGGCAGGCGGATCTCTGTGAGTTCGAGGCCAGCCTGGGCTACCAAGTGAGTTCCAGGAAAGGCGCAAAGCTACACAGAGAAACCCTGTCTTGAAAAACCAAAAAAAAAAAAAAAAAAAAAAGTGACAATTTAAAATAGAGACTAGGCACCCTAAGGGGGCTGGTGGGTTTCCTCTATGAAAGGGCAATAGTGGAGCTCAACTCATTAATCATTATTAGCCTAGGTCCAAGAAGGCCCAGTATTTTCCCTTTGGTGACAGGGGTTCCCTCATCATCACCCATCTGTGAGAATGGATTCACTGTGATGTCAACACCTGAGTGTGGGCTGAGATGAACATCCCACTGCCCCAGGACTATGAAGGGACTGGTCAGCTCCAATAGCAATGCAATTCAGTTGTCTGTGATTAATAAACCAGTGTTCACTAAGAAACAAGACAGTAATAGTTCATACAGCTCTTTCAGAGACATCTTGTCATGTGTAAGACATGAGGAAAGTAAAGGGAAGAGCAATTTTTAGCATTTAGCTTTGGATTCTTTTTGTATCCACTAATCAAAACCCTCCAGGAAGGAAAGGGAGGAATTCCTGGTTGGGCACTCAGTGCCTCCCAAGCCATCACTCTTTGTCAAAGTGGAAGTTGATTGCTTGAATCCGGAAGGGATGCATCTCCTAAGTGAGATCCAAGGCATGACCACCAAAGATCTTGTTAATGTGGAGATCTCAGATGTCCCCCCCGCCCCCAGAAATTCCCATCAAGGAGATCCAGCATTGAACCTGGAACCCACACACTCCACATCACACTGCACCCCTCCCCTGCCGGGGATCCTCATGTACATGAAATTTAAGGCCCACTGGGCTGAAGAGTAGAATAGCTCTGATATATATGCTGCAGCTTTGAAAGTGAAAGTCTGATCTTGGTAATTCACTGGGTCATTATTTTAGAATGCACTTCTACTTACAAAATGTAGAAAAGTGTGCTACAGAACTGAGTCCTGTGGCATGTGGCAGTCTCATTCACCTGTTGTTTGCCACATTTCTCACAGTAGCGTGTTCCTTTGTGCTTGATTTAATTTCATGCTGATATGCTCATCACAGCTCTAAGAGCGCAAAATCTTAGAGGGCTAACATTGCCAGCTAGAGGCCACAGCCAATGATCTGGAAACAAAACTGGAAATGATTAAGATCTGTGAAAGTAGGAAATCAGTGATTGCCATTAGTCACCAATCAGGCGTGTCCCATCCCACCACAGCTGCCCCTTTGAAGTACTCTGATGTCTACACAATGAAATCACCTAATGACATCTTTCCCAGAATGTAACCATCCTTAAACAACATGATTATATGGTGATAGGGAAATGGATAGATGGATCAATGATAGATGGTAGACAGATAAATGATTAATAGATGATAGATAAGTGGTTGGTAGATGATAGAGATAGGATAGATGATTGGTTGTTTGATGATATAGACAGGTGATAGGTAGCTTATAGATGATATATTGGTATTTGATAGATGGATGATAGGTGGCTGATAGGTAAATAATACATAGATGATAGATAACAGATTGATAGCTGATAGACAAATAGGCTGTGAATGAATCACACACATATTTATCAAGGAAATGCCAGTGGAGTGTGGTCTGGAGCAGAGGAGGGGGCTGTCAATCAATGTCTCATATCAGTATCCCAAGGATTTGAAATTGGGTTTCTGGCTGAATTTATGATTCATTATATGTCCTCATATTTTCTTAATGAATCAGTGTCTTAGTTAATTGATTATACTATCACCTTTATAAATTCAGATTTTTAATAAGTTTACTGATCCCTCCAAAGTGTCTCTGCTGGTGAGTGGCCAGTCCCCACTGGGTAAAGAGGAGTCTCACTCCAGTGTCTCATCTACCAGGATTTACTCCAAGATGAAAAGTCCAAGCTGGGACCCACAGTGGCTCCTCCCTTGTTCTTTTTGCATTGTAGGTACAACGACGCCACCTTCACAAGAGAGTTAGAGCAAGGTCTGCCAAGTCTTTGCTTCATCCTTATCTTGCCTAGAAAACTCACTGCCACAAAAGTCCTCGAATTTGTTCGCTCCTGGGCTCCAGAACAGAGTGGCATTAGGAAGGTTTCCAGTTCTTACAGCTGCCCATCTTCTCACTTTTGATCACTAATATTTTTAAAGGCTAATATTTTAAAGATCCTATTAAACTGTATGTGCTGATATGCACATATCTGCCAGTGTGCCGTTCTATCTGATTCTCTTGGCTTTCTTATCCCCACGTGAACTAGAAAAAGCAAACTAGCTAGCCACGTTTATGCTTAGAAGAGAGGGCTGACTTGTTCAGCTATGAGTTTCTGGCTCCAATATTTTTAACCCCCACAATAAAATTTCAAATAACCGTGCTGCTTGGGTCTGTTTCTGAGAGCAGGATGTGTTCTTTTTTTAACTTAATATTTCAGAGGAGAGGCCTGGGGAGATGGTTCAGCAAGTAAAATGCTCACTGTGCAAGCATAGGGTCCTGAGTTTAGATCCCCAACATCCATGTACAAAATCTGGTAGTGGTACCCAGCTGTAACCCAGCACTGGGGTCTGGGGGTAGGCTGAGACAGGTGGATTTGGGGAACTCACTGACCAGCTAGTCTAGCTGAAACAATGAGCTCCAGATTCGGCGAGAGACCCTGCCTCAAAAAGCAAGGTGGGAGCAATATATGTCTAAGGTCAACTTCTTGCCTCACACATGCACACACATGTGCATGCACACACGAGGAGCACACCTATACACATGTGTGTTTCCATGTGCATACACCATACACACACACACACACACACACACACACACACACACAAAATAAAACCAGTCCTGTCATTAATCTCATTATATAAAAGTTACAGTTAGTAATTGATTGTTTCCCACCAATGTTGTTAATAAACATGAAATCAAACCGTTTTGAATAAAAAATGCACAAAATTATGTGTATAATTATAATTTTTAAAATTATTCACACTTAAAACATTAATGACATTTTTAAGCCATTAAATACTCATCTATGAACTCCCTAACTGCAGTTTTTACATTTATGTGTTTGTTTGTGGGCTTTTTTTTTTTTTTTTTGAACAGGGCCAAATTGGCCTGGAATTTGCTATCCAGCCCATGTTATCCTCAAACTCATGATAATCCTCCTGCTTCTGCCTCCTGAGTGCCGGAACACAACCAAGACCCACCACACCTGGCATAATCTGCACCTTTTAAAACTGCTTAAAGGATACTGTTTAAATGGCATGTTATCACCAATACATTAAATAGTCTTTTGATTAAATGGAAGTCTATTCAAAACTACTAGATTTTCATTTTTAGGCAGAAATGTGTTTCCCAAGCCTCTGAAACAAAACCACGAACTGATTTCTTGTCTATCCTTGCTATCACCTTCAACAGTGTTACATGTTATGTGCGGCACTGCTCTAATGATCCCACAAGCAGCCTGTGCTTCTCCATTCACCCTTCATTCAGCAGTCCAGTGCTCGCTGACATTGGCTGTGTGCCAAGCACTATAGAGATGTTACAGGGAGCGGTATAGAAGTGGCTGTTCTCAGCAGAAACTCATCCCTGGGACCTTCTTGCCCAACGAGTATTCTGTTCCACCGTTTTCTTTAGAAGACCATGGCACAGCATACACGTCGAGGTGTCACTAACTCACTGGATATGGTCTGTCCAACCTCTGGTCCACTGGCCACATGCACTCCAGGGTAGCTAGGAATACAGCCTAACACCAAATCATAAACTTAGTCAAAACATTAGGGGGAAAAATTGTAACTCAATTATGTGGCTCCTGAGTGTGACCTTTGTAGGTCACACTATGACATGTGACAATTTCAAAGGCTAGGCATATCTGACAACATCTGTGTATCTCAGCACCTAATTTCCGAACTTTTTATTTAAGACAGTTTATATAGAGAAAAATTTGACTCTATTGTAATTTTTATTTTTTTCTTTTATTTTGGTTTTTTGGGACAGAGTTTCTCTATATAGCCCTGCCTGTCCTGGAACTAGGTCTGTAGACCAAGCTGGCCTTGAATTCAAGAGATCCTCCTGCCTCTGCCTCTCAAGAGCTGGAATTAAAGGCATGTGCCACCACTGCCTGGTGTAATATTTCTAAATGTTATAATGTTCTTTTATTTTTTAAAAATTTGACTGATGCTTAAAGAATGCACATATTTACAAAAACCAAAAAATATATATATATACACATATGGTATAATGTTGAAATCGAGAGAAGTGATCTCCTCCTTACTTATAGTAAAAACATTCAAAATCCATCATTTTAGCTTAAAAAAAATGCACAGGACATTACTGTCAGCTAGTCACCCAGCCTCACAACAGAACATCAGAGCTTCCTTCTCCCATCTAGAACTTAGCAGCATCAGTCAGCTTTTCTCCATCCATCCCTCTCCTCTCCCAGGCTCTGGTAACCACCATCCGACTCTCCAGTACTGTGAAGTCAGCTGTCTTAGTTCTGCACAGGATGGAGAATCTTTGGAGCTTGTCTTTCTGTGCCTAGCTTATTTTCCTTAACACGATGTCCTCTGGTCCCATTCACAGAAAGAAATATACACAAAAATAACAAACTATCAACAAAAAAGACTTCACTCTTTCATGGTTGAGTAGTATTCTATAGTAGATATGTACCACGTTCTATATCACCCATCCATCAGTGGCCTAGCTTGCTTCTATTGTTATGATAAAGACCATGACATTTTGGGAGGAAACAAGTTTATTTGGCTTACACACGCCAATCACAGTCCATTGTTGACAGAAGCCAAAGCAGGAACAAGGACTGCACTGAACCCACACAATATATCTCAGTTGAAATTATATTGACTTAAATTATGTGGATTCACAAAAGTTAGGGTTTTTTTTGTTTTTTTTTTTGGTGTTGGTTTTGTTTTGTTTTCGCTTTTATTCAGTAGATGAGACTCACTTTAGTATAGTTTTTAGAAAAGGGGGAAAGTTGACTGAACCAACAAAATTTGTTAGATGTGTAAAACTGTGTGAGATACCTGGAGAAGTGTATATACACAAAAATAACAAGCTATCAACAAAAAAAAAAAGATTTCACAGCAAGAAAGAGAAAACTAGGACCGCATAGGCACTGATGAGAGAAACCCCACCAAGGTTTAGAAACATCCATGTGCTCACTTATACTATTGGGAATTTAGTTTGAGCCCTTCTTTTGGGAGCAATGACCTAAAAAGAAGCCTAGGATGAAAATATCCCCCAGGAGACATCAGCAGACGTAATAGGCAACTGACAATTTGTTGATAGGCAAGAAGAAACTGTGGAACAGACACCGTGGTGACCAAGTATCTGTTTATTTGATGACACCTGACTCCTGTAGGAGAGGCCTTCAGGACTGTATTCTCTGAGGTCATGAAGGTATTTACAGGACATCTGAAAGGGAGCTTCCTGCCAGGAAACCAGGTACATATATTAAGAAGTGCCTAAAGCTGGGCCGTGGTGATGCACACCTTTAATCCCAGCACTTGGGAGGCAGGGGACGCAGATCTCTAAGTTCAAAGCCATCCTGGTCTACAGAGTGAGTTCTAGGACAGCTAAGGCTACACAGAGAAACCCTGTCTAAAAAAAAAAAAAAAGCTCCCTGCAATGGTTGACTCATCATCTATTTCCATTTGTGTTAGCTATCTTTCTCCTTGCTGTGACCCCATCACTGACAAGAAGTTATTTAAGGGAGGGAGTGGTTCTCTTGGCTTAAAGGATATGAAGGGATACAGCCCACCGTGGTAGGGAAGACAGGCAGTAAGAGAATGAGGCAGCAGATCCCATGGCACCTGCTGTCAGGAAACAGAGGACCAAGGACAGGGACAGGCTCAGCAGTCTCAAAGACTGCCCCCTGAGTAACAAACGTCATCCAGTGAGGTTCCACATTTCACAACTTGCTCAATTAGTGACACAAGTTAGGGAAGAAGTATTCAAAATAAGGGATAGCCTCCCTTTCGGACCACGACACAGTGATCCACAGCATCACCATTCTTCTGTAGCCGCAATGCTAAAGCAATCTATTGTTAGTTCATGTAGCAAGTTGTAATTGGTGAAAGATCACCTGTCTGTCTTACTGAGCCATAAGACTATGCCCCCCTCCCCCGCTTACCTTTTGGAGCCCAATACCTACCAAGTAGGTAGGTATTTATCAGGTGTTCAGTAAATGCTGGCTGACTTGCATTTGAGAGGTGCTATGATCCAGAGACTTCCATGAAACCTTTTGTCAGGTGAAGATTCTATGATGATGAAAGATCGCTTTCTGCCAAAGCAAGAGAATTTGAAAAGCCCTTGGTCAAGGAGAAAAACCAAGATTACTCAGACATACTGTAGATTTCTATAGTCAGGTATTTTGTTTTCTTTCTGGAATGCGTTATATGACTAATGATCATGTTTCCAAAATTCTAGAGGATTAAGTGTCTACAACCTTGTAATGACTGTGACAAGGGAAGGCTGACTCCCACCAGGAACATTGTATCATTGTGTCTTTGGTTCACTGATTTACTGAGCTACAATCCCAGATGACTTTAGACAAGCCACCCAGAAGATGGGTCCTCTCTGATTTTGCAAAGTCCTTCCAAATAGTTTGATTTGCACTGATGCCAGTATACAGAAAGATCTGGAATTTTTTTAAATCTCATGTCAAATGTACAGAACTATTGTTTTTATCTCTATTCTAGACTTAAGAAACCACAGTACATCTGTCTGCAGATTTGGTCAGGGTGAGGCTTTGATCCTAAGGAAAGAGAGTAAGTCCAAGTGCATCATATTCCTCCCAGAACATGCACCATGGTGGTGACAGCAGCTGGAATCTGTTTTATATCTATATGATTATTCTAATTTCCTTCCTGGTCTCCTACCTTCCACATCTGTGTCTTTCTCTCCTTACCACATGGCTAGGATTTTCATGACACAGCTTCCAGGTGCTCTCCTGCCAACCACATGGGAAGTCCATAAATTTTACAGGAAAGAAACATCATATTGTAATATTCATCCCTGTGAAGTATCAAAGCCCAGAGAGTGTGTCTAATGTGTGTGCATGTGTGTGTGTGTGTGTGTGTGTGTGTGTGTGTGTGTGTGTGTTTTCTTGTGTCCTAACAACCAGAGCACATTCTAGAAAATTTTCTTTTAACCATATGTGATTAATGGTGTGCTCACCTCAGTGTCTACAGGATTTTATTTGCTTCACCAGGACAATCAATGGTAGACCCATTTTATCCCTTTGTTTTTTTTTCTATGATAAATTCTTGCAATAAGAACCAAAAAAAATGTTGTGGAGGGGCTGTCTATACTTTATCCAATCTAATATACCTTGAATCAGCCAGTTAAGGAAAATATAAGGAGAAAATTTAGGCATATGGGCTACATATATGCACATTTTCTCAGCTTCCTTGACAAATACCTTAGTCTTTCTCCTGAACTATTTTCTATCAATGCAAATAAAGTGGTATGTGGTTATGTTAAAAAAAAGTAATAGAAATATTAGCAAAACACTAACAAATACACTATTGAATAAATTTTGATATTTTTCCCCTTTAAAAAAAATCAACCAAGTTTTTTTTTTCATTATGAACAGTAAAACCATTAGAATGTATTTATTCTATTTTCAGGGTGTCATTTTTCCAAGGATGGCAACCATTAAAAACAAGGGCCATTACAATCTTGAGTATGACAATGCTTTTGCATCCAAATGGCCAGGCCTTTGGAAATAATCGTTATGGCTGCCTCTTCAGCAATCACACACAGTAAAGCTTTCAATTGGTCTACAGAGTCCAAGGGATTCGTCCATTGTAACAGCTGCAGGCAAAGCAAACAGCTAGACTAGGGTAAACACATCCTTTATGGTTTCTCCTGGGGAAATGCAAAAACAGCACAGGACGATGTGATGGGCAGGCTATTTTGGGCATGCTGGAGACGTAGGTGGCACTCTCCTGAAAATTAAGATCAAATGAAACAGCTTCTTTCCCTCAAGAGCCTGACATCTATGTTGCTGGAGCACATGTTAATTCGGTCCCCCTCTAAACCTCACATCTGGAGTTTGTCTCCCAGCACATGCAGGAGCACCAAGATGCCTCAGTCCCCGAGGGAACTAAGTGGCCTGTTTCAAACCCTTTGTGTCTCGATAACAGTTCAAATACTGCTTTGCTTCACAATGCTTCTCCGTTTCCTGGCCCTTCATGGGGAGGATAGAAGTAGGATTTGACCTCCTCTCCCTCTTCAGTTCTGCACTTGATTAAATCAATACAGGAAAGAGAGATGTCCTGGGTGAAGACATAGCCTAGTCACACAGAGTTCCTTTGTCTCTACAGTCATAGCCACAAAGTCAACCAAGTGCTCACTTTCCAAAAAAGTATAAATAATTACTAAAAGAAACAAAGAAAGGATTGTCTTAAGGCAAAAAGAGTAATTTTTCCTGGCTCATGAGTTTACCCACAATGAGGATGTGAATGCTTTCACCTAGACAGCACTGTGGCATTTATTGCCCTCTGTTGTGAACACTAGCCCCTCTGCTTGTGTAACATGCCTGAAGGTTCCTTAAGGAAGTGCCTATCACATAATAGCTGAATGAACATTTCCTCACTTGAAGTAAATCCCATTCACCTAATCAGCTAGCAATGGACTTATATGCAGAAGCAGAGACCCGATTCAAAAGTTGTGCTTCAAAGCTCTGGGCAGATGGCTTGGTGGACAGAAATGCACACTGGGCAAGAGTAAGTACCTGAGTTTGAATCTCCAAGAACCCATGTGAAAGTCAGACTCATAAAGCAAGCATCTGAAATCCCACCATTCCTTTGGGGAGACAGGAGACTGAGAAGGCGAATCCCTGAAAGCTCACAGCTGACCTGAGGTGAGTAGCACAAAAACAACAAAGAGAGCCTGTCAGGCAAGGACCAACATCCAAGGTCATCCTCTGACCTTCACATGCTTGCCATGGCTGGTGCATATCCACACTCACACATATAACATGTTTACACACGCATACAAGTATCATCACACACACACACACACACACACACACACACACACACACACACAGCTACAAACAAGTGTTATCTGCTGTAAAGTAGGTTTTCCTTTTAAAACTTAGCTTATGCCATCTGCATTTAATAAGCTCTGGAGTTTTTCTATCTCTGATAACTCTGACATTTTATAATTATCCACAGACAGGTTAAAAAGGCGAGACAGCATAGGCTGGCCTTGAACTTTCTATCCTCTGGCCACAGCCTTCTGAGTGCTAGGATTACAGGGATGTACCGCCACACTCAGTGTGACCATTTCTAACTAGACGATTTCCCAATGTTAATACAGATACCTTATATTTAAACTTTGTTCATAACTCTTGAACAAATATCAAAGGCAGTGTGATATTGGATCCTGTGATCTAGGTTCAGTGGCGGAGAATATGTGGCTTTAAATTTTTCTGCTCCTTACCTGTAGAAACCAGGAAAAGGGCCATTGGTGGGAGGGGAGACAGGATAGTAGAATACAGGTAATATAAAGGGGAAAGAGAGAATAATGGGGAAGGAGGTTTGACTGGAGAGGGACATGAGTGGGGAGGAATAACACTAAGAAAAGTGAAAAAGCCATATGAAAACCTAATATTTTATAAACTTCATATGTATATATGTATGTATGTATATCCACACATATACAATCGTTTAATTGGAGCTACTGTATGTGCTGGCTAGTTTTATGTCAACTTGACACAAGCTAGAATCATTTTGGAAGAGACAACCTCAAACTGAGAACATCCTCCAACTAGATTATCCTGTGGGAAAGCCTATGGTGCATTTTATTGATTGACAATTGATGTGTGAGGGCCCAGATCACCGTGGGCAGTGCCAGCCCTGGGCTGGTGGTCCTGAGTACTGTAATAAAAGGAGGCTGAGCAGGCCCTGAGAAACAACCCTCTAGATAGCATCCCCTCCATGGCTCTGCTTCAGTTCCTGCCCCCAAGTTCCTGCCCTGCTTCAGTTCCCGTCCTGTCTTTTCACAGGGATGGACTGTTACCCAGAGTTATAAGATAAAATAAACTCTTTCCTTTCCAAGTTGCTTTTGGTCAAGGCGTTTTACCACAACAATAGGAACCCTAACTAAGATACCATACACGGGGACTGTGCTCCTGCCAGAAGCCATAGGTTACCAAATAAAAAGGCCAGTGTCAGGTGTGAGATATCTTCCCTTGAGTTGTTGATCAGAGGTGTCCGGGAGATATCCAAAACAAGGAACGCCCTTGCTATCATTTTCAGTCACCCACAAAGTGATAAGATCATGAGACCCTATTGGTAAAACATCACACATTTTAGACACAAAAAAATCAAGTCAGTACTAAGCAGGGAGCTCCCTTCCTGCCTGATAGCCTTTGTGACTATACAAACTACTGAGGAAGAAAAGTAATCAACAGTCTTCCCCAACTGTGAACCCTGTGAACTCTAAGAACGACCAGTGTGACAAGACCTGTCCATGGGTGCAGTAATACCACAAGTATATGGTGGTACCCAACAGCTTTCTAATTGTATTTAAGGTCTGGTCCACAGTGGGGAAAACACATATCTAATATTATAAATCTGGCCAGGAGCCCATAGTTGGAGAATTCATAGGTCCCAGGACTGAGCCAACTACTATTATTTTTGCTAAATAGTCATAGTACTAAATTGCCTCTAAACTTATATCTCTATATCCATAAGTTACTGCAGCTCTCGGAACTCATCGAAGAAATTTTTTTGTGCAACGTATGGTGGTTAACCCTGAAACTCAGGTCTGGTCAGAATGTAAAGAATAAGTATCTGTGGAATGCTCAGCCCCAAATGGGACATTTATATCCCACTCCTTCCCTTTAAGGCTCAGAAACCACTGGAGAAGAAGGGGCAGAAAGCATGTAAGAGTCAGAGGTTAGGAAGGATCAGTGTCTCTGGGTGTGACGGGACCACCGCACTCACAAACTCACAGTGGCTACAGTTGCTGCACAAGACCTACGCAAGATCAACATTCCGGCTTGGAGCAGGAAAGCATTCAAAGCTCCCATCCCTAGCTGAGGAGGGAAAAATCAGTTTTCTTTATAATGTGGCCCCTGGTAGGGTGACCATGCTCCAGTGGATGCCTTGGACATGAGTATATGGGCAGTGCAAACTGAACTTGGCAAGTTATTAAAAAACAAAAAGAAGACATGGAGTTGGGAGGGGCTGGGGAGAGGATGAATCTGGGAAGCGTTAGAGGGAAGAGAAGAGGGGTGACTATGATCAAAATACATTCTACACATGTGTGAAATTCTCAAAGAATTAACAAAAATATGTTAAGCTTTTTTTCTATTTCTGATCTGAATCAACTTTCTACAGCATCCAAAATGAAGACACCGCCCTTCATTTCTTCATTAGCCAAACAGAGATAGCGGTCACTGCATTCAGCAATTCAAATTAAGCCAAGGCCCTAGCAGAGCAGCTCTGCGCATGATGGGCTTCAAAGCATGTTCACTCTCTCCGCTGGTACGTGACACATTTCTTCCTGGGATTATTCACTACATGGAATGAAACAATTTTAGATATAATGAGCAGTTTGGGTAATTATGTTCCTTTTTATTTTATAAATGGAACAATATTCAGACTAGGTGATTAGGGTTGTGTCTCCTGAAGACAGCCATGCCAATCACGTACTATAATTTGTGTTAAGACAGTTCCCCGTTTCTTTTAATATATCTTTATAAGGAATTTGCGTAAGATGATTGTCTGCTTACCCAAATAACTGGCTGAGTCACACAGTCTGGTAGGGTGAATCAGGGAAAGACACACAATTCTCAGTCAAAGCCTCGGTGTAAAAGTTCAAACAGAAGTGAGCAGTCTTACCCAGCTGTCTCCTAGAGGCAGGAAGGCACCTCCAGAGACACTGGTTCAGTTCCCCATGACCTCGCTGCACACACCCCAGCTTGTTCTATCAGGGCTCTAGGCTCAGGAGGCCAGATAGCCCTGTCCAACATCACCAGGGGATGAAGTTAGTAAACTAGGAGACCAACTGGTTCATTTTGATAAAAGACATTGCATATAGGTATGCCACACTAGTTCCACCCCACCCCCATCAGAGAGCAAATGCAAGCGCAGCTTGTGAAAGTTTCGGTAAGCCTAGAACTGGATGCGGAGGAATTAGTTGTACTATTGGAACGTTCAATAGCATCAGCTGTTTGTGTTCTTTCTACTTTGGTTACTCCTTTTGTTCCCTCCCAGTTTCCCAGGGAAAAAGAAACCGATTCCTGCTTCAATAGCACCCTGGCCGCCTGGGCATACTATGGCTGAATATGTTTCAGCCAGGATTTTAGAGCCTGAAGTAGTCAGTCAGTTAATACCTCAGAGAAATGCTCAGCTCTTTGACCACATTCCTAGAATAATAAAAAAAAAAATTATCAGTAACTAAAACATAAAAATATTTTCTTTAATTTAAATGGAGGTGGGATATAGGTCTAAATCCTAGGGCGGAGCTGCTGTGATCCTTCAGTAGACACATGATAACCTCCCTGGGCCATCAAGGATGAGTTGTTCTGTGTTACCCACCTTCCCTTTCTTGCAAGCCTACCCCTGTGACTGGAGAAACAGCCTGCGAAGGGAGAAAGAGAGACAAGGCAAGAGGCCCGATGTGGCTACAGTCAGGCTACAGACAAGTCAGTCAAGTGTGGGAGCTGGGGCCACCTGGCCTCATTCACTGGGGGGGAAATCAAATGTTAGCAGCTTTTGATTCACTTAATTTGCTTTGGTTTTCATCTTTCAGCTAGTGTTTCAGTCTTCAAACAAAAGCACCAATGGGATCTGTGGAAACACTTCCAGAGATCATGTTTTTGTTTAGCTAGTGTCTTGATACTGTAGCCCTGGCCCTGAACTCGCCATCTTCTGCCTCCTGTGCGGAGGTCACAGCTGTGAGTCACTCCCAGCCTCCCAATGCCATTTTTAACCACCATGCAATGTCTCCAAGCTTTCCGAATACTGCAAGCCTGCAACTGTAAGAGAAGCTACTCAGATAGAATGAACTCTCTCTTCACAGAGACCAAGCAGGAGCATGGATCCCAATTTAAACAGACTGCAAGCCGGGTTTGAGAGCGACTTGATTTAATTCCAGGACTCAGGAGGTTGAGGCAGGAGAATAGAGACTTTGAGGCCACCCCGTTCTACAGAGCAAGTAAACATTTAACTGACTTCTTACTTGGGTTTTTTTTTTTTTTTCAAACCTGTGAACTGCTTCTTCGTACAATTGTAACTAAGTCTAAGCAAATGCTGAGGACAGTGTCTGTCGTATAGAAAGTTGTCATTAAGTAGAAGCTATGCTACAACCAGCAAACTCTAAATTCACCACCTCTTTCACTCACACAAGTCACAGTCATTTATGGGGGAAAAAAAACACCTATGTATCACATTTTCAAAAATCTAACTCTGTTAGCATTTTTCCTTGGCATATTTCTAAACAGATATGTTAAAGTTGTCCAGACGACTGAGCTGTTAGTTTTTTTTAATTGGTTTGATTTCTTGGGAAAATTAGAACACTTTGAAAAGAGAGTTCAAGGTTTTCATTCAGATGACAGAGCTAAAATAATTACACATTTTAGGCAGGAGTTCACATTATTGTTTTAAAAGAAATATGTAGTAGGAAATATATTCGTTTGAAGCCAATGGCCAACCAAAGCCTGAGCCATAGATATGGAAACAGTGAGGGGCAATAAAAGGCTGAGTGGGGAGTAGCAGGAAGTCCAAGAGGGACCTACAGACACTGAAATACGTCATTTCCTAATCACGGCAGGTGTTCTGCTGGAGCACCAGTAAGGAAAGCTGACAGGAGAACCTTAGATGCAGACAGAACTTAGATACAGTGAGAGAATGAGGGGCATTCAAGGGGGTGGGACAAAGGGCCAGTGAGTGACAGCTGGTCTAGTGTAACGTTTCTAAGCTTTTCACATTCTATGCCCCAGAACTTTCTTAATCATCAATGCTCTAAGAATGTGGTTTCATATAAACACACAGATCTAATGGCAGAAGTGTGTCTGTGGCCATTCAGAAATTGTCAGAAATTCTGCCCTAATCTCAAACCAATATTAATTGAACACTTTTTAAAAATGAATTTAAGTCAGTAACTCAAATAGTAATTTTAAAAAATCAAACATTGTAATGAGAGACACTCCAAAGACAGACTTATTTGATATTCTGAAGGATGGAGGTAGGAAAATATTAAAGTCTTATATTAACCCAGCATGTTTCTACAAGAGCAGAAACCTTTGTACAGTAACAGCATTCAATTCGCAGCATACAGTCATCTCAAATCACAACTGAGGTGTCTGGTTCAGCCTGTGCTCATTGGCACTGTGTGGTGTAGTGACTGTGTGTTCGAAGCAAGGCAGCTGTGAAGCCTCGGATCAACATGGAGAATGGCCAGAAACACTGCTGGTTCATTGCACGTTTAATTTTGAGTTAATTTCTGATCATTGCACATTCACAAGCCTTTTACTGTTGACAATTTTTGATGGGTCCCTCACTCCACATTCAGTCACATATCCCCAAAGGGAGTCGCAGGCCAGAGTTGTAAACGCTGGCTTCTAGACAATTCCAGAAAGATCCAGAAGATGGGGAACCCTTGCAGTTCCAATGGTCACAGCAGATATTCAATATGTAGTCCCATTACATGCCAATATCATGATAAAAGACTGTCATCTAAAATAACATCTATGATATGTAAAAGTTAGATGTATTTCATGGTCCTTCTTAGGAATCCAGACATCAAGGACTTTTTATAACAATCACAGGAAGAACACTTATGGAGTGAAAAAGACCTTTAACTCATAAAAGTAACTAACAAGCAAACCCAGTATGATCTCAAAGAAAAGATTTAAATTATTTGCTCTATGAGTTAATAATAACAAACAATGGGGAATGAATGGGAGCTTTTTAATCTTTTTATTTTGGGCTCCTCTGCATCTTCTACTCTTCCACAATCTTCATATACTGTATACATACTACTACTAATAATAATAATAACAGATTATTTTTTAGTGTAGAGAGAAATCTCCTGTATCCGAGCTCTCCTGTCTGCTTCATACATGATCATTCATCATAGTGCATATGAATTTCACCACCATACAGCCAGGCCCCCAGACAGAGGCCTGACAGGGATCCTGGGAGTACAACTTTCCTCCACCCACGTCACAGTTCACCTCTGAAACATATCTCCAGTCTGCCCACTTCTGCCTTTTCTTCTAAGCTCAAGGTAAGCCTTGTTTTGCTCACTGAGGGGAAAGCAACACATTTCCAGCCAATCTCCATCTTGCTTGGGTCTTCTTCTCCACCAGCCTCTAGAGTGAGCTGTCTGCAATGGAAGCATGGCAGCAGTATTCTCAGTGTTCCACAGTCCTCCAAGGATTTCGTCTAAATGAGTGTGATTGACAGTTCCGCAGGGCATGACCATCACAAGTATCTCCCATCATCCTTTGCCTCCCAACTGCGCAAAATGCCTGGCACATTTTATGTCTAACCTTTTCATTCTCTGTCTCTGTCTCCCTCCCTCTCTCTCTGCCTCCCTTCTCTCCCCCCTCCTCCCTTCCTCTCTCCCTCCCCCTCCCTCTCTTCCTCCCCCTCTCTCATCCCTCTCTTCTTGCATTAATTCCTATATCCCTTCAAGTATTACTTTTCCAATAATCTTTCTCCAATAGGCCCCTGTTTAAGAATGAGTGTCCCCCCTAATGCACTTGGGGTACTTGGCAATTTTGTGCTCTTACACTTACCATTTATTTCATATAGATGGTAGAGAAACCATCTCTTGGTGTGTCTATATCTCCCATAAAATTAGAATCTATCTTCATGAGGGCTGTTAAACGTCTTACTCACAGATGAGGTAGGTGGTTCTACATGTTTGAATAGTGAATCTAAGGGTTGTAATCAATCAGTGAAGCAATTCAGTAGTGGGCTGCTTTGGTGTATTACAAGCTGTCCAGAGTCTGCCCCCAAAAACATCACCAGGATTTCAGTCTGGAAGGTGCCCCCCCCAAAGAGTGACTCACACCAAAGAAATGAGAACAGTCACTTCTGTTTTTCACTGGATACCCACGTGACTGAAAAGCCACCAAACCACTGGGTTCTAGATGCCTGACCAAGACAACCCCTGGACTATAATTGTTTCGACCTGGTTTTCCACCCTGCTCTTGTTGACATGGATAGAAGCATATTTTCTAGAGCCTCCCAGACAGCATCTCCTTTAGAACTTGGCCCCCTTGATTCTTGCTGCCTGCGTGCCATCTTAGACCTTGAGATGGGCTCCTGGACAGCATGGAAGCTGGTGCTTAGCTCCTTTTTTGTCATCATCCAAACCCGTGGAGCACAGTAAGCCTTCTCCAGCTGTGCCATAAGCTCCTGGAGACAGGACCTGTGCTTCTTCTGTGTCTTGTCATGACCAGCTCAGCATTCTACATGGAGGAAGCTCTCGGCCGCTTGTCTTCTTCTCTTGTCCCTAACTTGCCCAGCAAACATGGCCTTTATCCCATCAGTGGTTAATATCGTTGCCATTTTTGCATCTTTGAATAGTCTTATAACTTTCCCCCATCATTTTTGTCTACATATTCCCCATTAATTCAATTCTTCTCTACCTTGTCCCTTAGATTTTGGAGCATTTTAAACCAACTTCTGCAGAAATCAAAATGGGAGTATAGATATTCTGGATGTATGGATATTTGTGGGGTTTTGTGAAAGTCTCTTTTTTTCCCCTGCAAGGTCTTTAGATGATGCCCCTGTGTTCTTGTGGAGAGATGAAATCTTCAACTATGTTGGCTTTAGTTCTTGTGGAAGTAATATATGTGAAAGCTTTTCCCATCTCCCTTCTGGGAGGCTGGACTAAGTGTCAGCCAGTGCCCAGGCTGGGATCTGGATTTCTCAAGTTATCGTCCTCTGAGATCTGGTGGACCATCAGGATGATGATAAGAGATGATACACAACACTAGGGATGGATGAGCCGAGGCTGGGTTCCAGGAGCCAAACGTCTTAGGGTCCAGAACAGGAGGGTAAGTAGAAAAGCAGGGCAGAAACCTTGTCAGTGTCCGGAAGGTGCCCTGGTCCCTTGTTCCTGGAGTCAGCAGGTGTGCCCCCAAGAGCCCAAGAGTTGGCCTACACATAACTACAAGCATAAGAGCCTTTCTAAGTTTAAGCCTTTACTACAGTCTGTGCTTTAGCTTTTGACTGTCTTTGGGATGTGTCTGGTCTATTTCCTTTTCTCCCACTCCCTTCCTCTTCCTCCATGGTTAGTCATCTGAGATTTTTAGTCTCAAATTTTTTAGTTTTAAATTTTATATGTCTTTAAATTTAAAAAGTTCTCTCTCTAAAGACATACCTTTTCATTTATTATTTCTAAAACTACTTGTTCTGATTATCATTTTCATAGCAGCAGTTTATAGAACTTATTTTCTGTATCTACCACTTTACTGGATATATCAGCATCCCAAGAAAACCCACAAGGGTCCCAGGAGGCTTTGACTAAGACAAAGAATGCTTACAAGGAAGATAAAAAGCACCAAGTACAAAAAGAGAAGACTGCTAAACTGAACTTGATACCAACAATGTTTGCACCTTAATAGGAATCACTAAGCCACAGAAAGAAGCAATGCATTAAACTGGATGTGTGTGTGTGTGTGTGTGTGTGTGTGTGTGTGTGTGTGTGTGTGTGCATATACATGTGTAAATATGTGTGTCCATACATCATTATGTATGTGCCTATATATGCATGTATGTATGTTGTGTATCACATATCTGACAAAAGACTTGTACATAAATAGCTTTTTAAAAAAATCCCCTGAAATTCAATAATTATACAAATAATCCAACTGAGAAAATGGGCAAAAGTTTTGACTGGACATTTACAAGAGAAGGAAAATGAATGGTCAGTAGGCACACACAAAGTTATATAACGCCAACTTGGTCAGCAAGGACATACAAATTCAATCCACAATGAGATACCCTTCCATATTTGATGGAATGGCTATGATTAAAATGAATAAAAAAAATAGTAAGATATGGTACAGTTGGAACACTTCTTGGCTCCTAGTGAGAATATGAAATGTTAGTGCCCCTATTAAAGATAAGCATCACAAGTTTCTTTTAAAAATTAAATGTGATTTTAATATATATATATATATGCACCAATACTCTAATGTACCAGTATTTCATCCCTAAAATCTATTCAAAAGAAATGAACACAGGGGTTGGATAGATGATCCACCAATTAAGAGCTCATGCTCCCCTTCCAGAAGACCCTGGTTCAATTCCAGGACTCATATCAGGCAGCTGACAACTGCCTGGAGTTCCAGGGGATCCAACACCCTCTTCTGCCCTCCTTGAGCACTGCATGCCTGGAGTGCACATACATACACTTTGATGTGTGTGCACATGCGCGCGCAGCGCGCGCGCGCGCACACACACACACACACACTAAATAAATCACATGTATGTATATGCCCACATGAAACTTGATGTGGGAGCTTATATAACATTGTCTATCATAAGCCCCCAATGAAAGTCCAAACGTTTGTCTGTGGATAAACAAAGTGCAGGGTATGTCCATGCCAGGCACCTGGCAACCAAAGAAATGAATGACTGAAGCATGCAAGAGCATGAATACGTCTCAACAAGTCTGTACTAAGTGAAAGAAGCCAGACCCAAACACGGCCACGCTGTGTGATCCCACGGCTAAACACTTTTAATGAAAGCAAAACTATCATGACAGAAGACAGAACTGTGGCTGCCCGGGCTTAGGGCCGGAGTGGGAAAGTTGGAGATGACAACATGGGACACAAAGGAAGGTCTTTGAAGTGACATGAGTGTTCTAGATCTCAAGGTTGTGACAATACAACTGTGTACATTGGTCAAATCTCAGCGAAGTATATGACTAAGACGGGAAACTGTAAGTAAATTAAACCTCAGTGGAGCTATAAAAACTCCTTTATGTTCTGAATCACTTTCTTAAGCGGGTCATCCACACATGGTTCCATTTGCTAGTGTTAGGTCAGCTTTATATTGCTTTCAATTAAAGTTTATACGTGGTTCTGCATGCATGTGTGTGCATTTATCCCAAATATCCTCTTTGTCTGAGATCTAAGGGCACATTTAGCTGCATTGCTCTCCTGCTTCACAGGCAATTATTTCATCGGGCAGGGAGGTTCCCAGGTTATTCATCAATGTGCTGGTGAGTGTTTCAGGGTTCCATTTGTTTTCTCTTTTCTTATCTAAGGTTTGATTTCCTGCTTTTATCAAAGAACTTGCAAGGTTGGCAGGGGAGGCTGGATGTAGAGGAAAGGGTGTATGGAGCATAGGATGAAGGATGCCCAGTGGTCATCACAGAGAGCACAGACCACAGCCTGCTTGGCGCAAAAGCACTCAAGCCAGCGAAAGAAGAGGAAGGAATGAAGTCATAAGATGCCAGGATGCCAGGACCGCCTCAGATGGACCCATCACAGGCTGGGAGAGGACACTTCTACTTCCACCACACCCCAGCCCCCTATGGGGACCCCAAGAAGCATATATACACATGGACATTGGATTTTGTCTCTGTAAAAAAGTGTAAGTCTCTAAAAATATTTCCCTTTGATTCTCTTCAGAGCAGAACTTACACCCTTAATAGATAGATAATGAAAGACAGGTGGGACATCCCTCACTCAAAATTCCAAAATGTTCCAAAATCTGAAACTTTTTGAACACCATCAGGATGCCACAAGTCGGGGAAAAAATGTGTTTCGTGCACAGAATTATTTTTAAAATATGATAAAAGTGACCTTCAGACTGTATGACTAAGGTATTATGAAACCTAAGTATAATTCATGTTTAGATATGAGTCCTGAGATATGGCATTAAGTGTGCACAGATATTCTAAACCTAGAAATAATCTAAAACCTGCACCACTTCGGCCCAGGTATTTCACAAAGGAATACTAAACTTGTAAGTGAATTTTGGAGTTGTACCTGAGGAGTGTGCCTGCTAGCAGAAAGTGTTTGTAAAAATCCAATCCTTAGCCAGGCATGGTGGTGGCAGGAGGCTGGAGTGGGGTGGTTTCCAGGCCACCCTTGTCTCAACAGAAAACAAACCCGATCTTTACCTTCTAAATTCTATCTTCATGTACCCCTCAGTAATTCTCTTAAGTCCTTGAGACAGGGCCTCTCTCTCTGAACCTGGTGCTAAGCTGGAAACCACAAGCCCCATTAATCCTCCTGTCTCTGTCTCCCAGACAAGACACAGTCCTGGAGTTACATTGTGCACTACTGTACCCAACTACCCACCTGACTGACGGGGATTCGAACTCAGGTCCTCTTGCTTTTGTTGCAAGCCATCTCCACCACAGTCCCTCTTCTAATTTCTTCTAGAAAGTAATTTCACATTTCACCCTGATACAGGTCTTTTCATTGAGAGAGTGGGTCTCTGGAAGTTAAAGACTACATTCAAGAGTGTCTGTGTTTCCAGGGGCCCCTGACCAGAAGCCAATACTGCTCTTCTGGTCCTGAGCCAGGGGCCACGATGCTCTGGTTCAGAGCCTCAGAGTTCTGCTAAAGCACAGATCATATGTGTGCAGAGGACGTGTTCTTTCTCTGCACTCGAGATGACAGACAACTATATCACATGATATTCCTTCTTCCACCAGGGCCCCAGTCAGGCAATAGACCAAGTCATCACCCAGTCTCTCTCAACCATGTGGTTTCCTTGGCCAGCTCAACAAAATATTGTCAGAGGGTGGGGTGTAAACAAGGCCCTCACTGTTAGTAACTCTATGTCATTGACTTGTGTTTTATTTTATTTTTATTTTAAGTCACATTTAAATTCAAAAGATTGCCAGCCTGCAAGACACATGTAAACAAATCAGAGATATAGATTAGAGCTGTAGCTGATTAGTTTGCTGTGAAGGTATTTGTGTAGATGGAAGGAAGGGAGAAAAAAATCTATTACACTCCTGGGATATTGCTTCTCCACAGGAAATTCAATTGTGAAAAGGGCTTTAAAAGCAATGACTTTGATCGTGCGCATCTCATCGTGTGTGTCTTCTACACGCTGCTTGCCGGAAATGCTGATAGAATACCTAAGCAGAGCCTCAGCCCGGGTCCACATGATATGGCTTTCCAAAGCAAAACAGGGAAAAGATCGGGGGGCAGGAGGCGGGGCAGGGGGGATCCTACACAGTCACACATCAGCAGCCCGAGATCGCAACATGTGTGTCACTCACACTACTGTAGATACAGTTTAAGGAAACACCGTTTTTTAGATCCAGTCTTTCCTAGGGCTTAAAAGGATCTGTCGGGACTGTGAGGCGATGACTCGGTGGTTAAAAGCACTAGTCACCAAAGCTTGATGACCTGAGTTCAATCCTAGAGTTCCAGAGTGGAAAAAAAGAACTTACTCCCAAAAGTACATACACCCGTCCATGCGCGCACGCGCACACACACACACACACACACACACACACACACACACACACACACACACACACACTAATTATAATAATAATTTTATGATAATAATTTTAAAATCTGAGTTTTTTTAATTAAAGAAAAGGAAATGTCTTAGTTTTCAGGTGCTAAGTGATGAAGGTTGCTTCTGCCCTCTGGATATTGACTGAAAACCCAAATCAAGACTTGCTTTTCTTTGTTCATTTCTTGAAAAACACTATCTTCCCAGTCAACAGGAAACCAAAGGAAACATAAAAATCTCATAGTTATCCCTGAGCCTCAACGGTGTTTTCCCAGAACAGTGCCACAATTTGTACATTTTCTAAAATGTTCCCAGTTGCCTTGCCTGTCTTTTAGACTGTCTAGAAGTCAGTGGGGTTAAATTGGAATCAACTATTACACAGTCCTTGGACCATCTCATGCTATCTTCTGTATTTAGGTCAAGTAGCAATCCCAGGATCCCTAAGGAGTACTGCAGATGTATCCCGTGAGCTCACAGCAGTGCTCATTCCTCACCACTTCTTCTTCTCTCCAAAGTAATTGGTTTCCAATTCGCTCAATTAGTCCCTCTCCCTTTCTCAAGGCAGGCCAGCTGCATTGTGATTGGCCAAAGACTCCTCAGAATAAAGCCCGGTGGAATAAGGTTAGATGCCCTCCCTGAAAGCCTGGGCTCCTGGGGGCCTGGCAAACAGTCACCTCAAACCACAAATTAGCTGGATTGGTCGGCAAAAGAGAAAATAACTTCCTCTAACAGGTGGGAATTCAAGACTCTTCACAGGAGAAGAGAACCTGATAGCTCGGGAAGACTTGGGGCCTGCCCAGAGCTGAGGGAAGTTAATCCACACTGTGAGTTGAGGGGCTCTGTGGGGAGAGTTTGGTTACACAGCTGGGCACTCTGACAAAGGAGAGTGAAATTTCTGAAACCACAGAGAACCACCACCACTACCACACAACCACCCCACCCACCATTACACCACACCACCACCACACCACTACCACGCCACACCACCACTACACCACACCACCACCACCATACCACACCACCAGCCCACTACTACACCACACCACCACAACACCACACCACCAACCCACTACTACACCACACCACCACCACACCACACCACCAACCCACCACTACACCACACCACACCACCACCACACCACACCACACCACCACCACACCACACCACCAACCCACCACTACACCACACCACCACCACACCACACCACCACCACACCACACCACACCACCACCACACCACACCACCAACCCACCACTACACCACACCACCACCACACCACACCACCAACCCACCACTACATCACACCACCAACCCCACCACCACTACTCTACAACCACCCCATCCCACCACCACACCACACCACCAACCCACCACTACACCACACCACCACCACACCACACCACCAACCCACCACTACACCACACCACCACCACACCACACCACCAACCCACCACTACACCACACCACCAACCCCACCACCACTACTCTACAACCACCCCATCCCACCACCACACCACACCACCAACCCACCACTACACCACACCACCACCACACCACTATCCCACCACACCACACCACCCCATCTCACCCCTACCCCCCACCCTACCACCACCCCATCACTACCACCAAGCATGACAGCACAGATTCCACTTTCCCTCATATTTCTTGATGGTTTTTATTGGCATAAATTACTCAGCCTCTCACATATTTGGTGTGAAAACATCATTCATGATGGATCATGAAATATTTCCTGTCAAGCTCAATGCTTATCTTACTGCTTCTCCGTTTCTAGCGCCGTCCATCTGCCTATTTCCCCCGCCCCCTCTCTCCACTCCCTCTGGTCCACACAGGAACAATACGAAAGCTGACTTTGATGAGGAATCGGCTTGTGAGCCACATGTCTTCAGTGCTTCGGTGAGAACTGTTTTCGTTGCGGATAATTCTTCCTGAGGGAAGAATCATTCTGAGATCTAACGTGGATCTCCTTGATCTTAATTAAAACCATGCTTGTCTGTTTTGCTGTAAGAAGTATTTCTTCCTCCAACTCACAGTTCCAACCCGGTCCTTGGAGGAAAGGGCCTCTACCTTCACCCCTCATTAAGGCGCCTAAGCAGGAAATATTGAAGAGCTTAGTTTGCATTGGGCCACGTTTCTCACAGCTGGAGGGCCACTGAATCTGCCTTGCACCAACCTTTCTTGATAGGGCAAAACAGGGCTCTTGGCTGCTTTCTGCCCTTCTAGCATCAAAATGTGTATCAAAATGTATGCTGAACTCCATCCTGTCCCTTCCCTCCCTCCATGGGTGCTCTAGAACCTGGGAAGCAAAGAATGACCCAGGAGCTCTACTTTAGACCCCAGTTAGAATTACATTCTCTAGCACGGCTTTCCTACATGGAAGGTAGGGAAGAGAGGGCATCCAGCATTGGACTAGCCATTTGAAGTGTGTCTGCTGGTCCCCCTAAGGTAATTATTTATTTAAAATATTTATTGTTATTTTATGTGTATAGGTGTTTTGCTTGCGTGTATCTCTGTGTACCATGAGCATGCCATACCCAGGAAGGTCAGAAGAGGGCACCAGATCCCCTGGAACTGATGTTGTGCAGTTTTTAGCTGCCATGGGATGCTGGAAATGGAACCTGGGTTCTTTGCAAGGGCAACAGTGCTCTTAACCACTGGGCATCTGTCCAGCCTATCTCCCACAAGGTACTTCTTGGGTCCTTTATTACTTTCCTCATTGCTGTGTCAAAATAACCAGAGAGATCAGTTTTGGACAGGGAGGCAGGGTTATTTTAGTTCTCTATTGGTGCGTTGTAGTCCATCACGGGAAGAAAAGTGTGGCGTCTTGTGACAGCATGTGCTTAACCATGACAGGCTCCGTCACCTCCCACCAGTATCCTCCTGACCACAGGCCCCAACACCTCCCACCAGTATCCTCCTGACCACAGGCTCCAACACCTCCCACCAGTATCCTTCTGACCACAGGCTCCAACACCTCCCACCAGTATCCTCCTGACCACAGGCCCCAACACCTCCCACCAGTATCCTCCTGACCACAGGCCCCAACACCTCCCATCAGTATCCTCCTGACCACAGGCTCCAACACCTCCCATCAGTATCCTCCTGACCACAGGCCCCAACACCTCCCATCAGTATCCTCCTGACCACAGGCTCCAACACCTCCCATCAGTATCCTCCTGACCACAGGCCCCAACACCTCCCACCAGTATCCTCCTGACCACAGGCCCCAACACCTCCCACCAGTATCCTCCTGACCACAGGATCCAACACCTCCCATCAGTATCCTCCTGACCACAGGCTCCAACACCTCCCATCAGTATCCTCTTGACCACAGGCCCCAACACCTCCCACCAGTATCCTCCTGACCACAGGCTCCAACACCTCCCATCAGTATCCTCCTGACCACAGGCCCCAACACCTCCCATCAGTATCCTCCTGACCACAGGCTCCATCACCTCCCATCAGTATCCTCCTGACCACAGGCTCCATCACCTCCCACCAGTATCTTCCTGACCACAGGCCCCAACACCTCCCACCAGTATCCTCCTGACCACAGGATCCAACACCTCCCATCAGTATCCTCCTGACCACAGGCTCCAACACCTCCCATCAGTATCCTCCTGAAGAAGCGTTTGTTCCTTTTATGTTTTTGCAGGCAGAATAAGGCTGCCTGCCATCGGCAGACCTCAGGGCAATCTTGCTGCTGTCCCTATGGTGTGGATACTCTGAGGGATCAGAAGAAAACAAGCTTGTTTCTCTCTTTCCAGGAAGTTTTCAGTTTTATCTCTGCTTTCAGGATGACCGGAGTGACCTGCTCTCAGGCAGTGTTTTCTAAACTAGTGATAACTTAGTCTTCCTTCTAGATGCCCCTGGCCTCTGAGATGTGGCTCAGAGCTGCACAGAGTATACTGTGTGGTCTCATCCAAATGACATTCTGCTTCCCATCTTACAGAATCCCAGATGTCCATTTTTTTTCAACTACAAAAATAGCTTCTTTGTCTAAACAACAGGCACCACTCTGGCTGGTCAGGGAGCATGTGCCACTGTGTTCAGGCTTCCTGCCAGCGTCACACATGGAGTGCGACCCAGCTGAGAGTCCTACTCCCACGTCCAAGCATAGATGTGACATGCATTTCGCGACTTGAGCCATCTTTTCTTATCGTTTAGATAAAGAAAGTGTGCAGGTTATGGGGCCCGGCTGACAAAGAAGTTTAGGTCCCGGGGCTTAGACTTTATTTCCTGCTGTACATAATTTGGGGTATGACTACAATCTAGATTTCTATAGTAAAAGTGGCTTGTAGTTCTGTTTATAACACATTGCCAAGATTATCTTGTCCCAGCTTTTTGAAGTCTTTTAAAATAAATGCACTTATCTGTATATTTACTTACTTGTTATTTTTATTTTATGTGAATGAATATCTTGCCTGTGTGTATGTATATGCACCACGTGCACCTCTGGTGCCCTCAGAAGCTACAAGAGTGATATGAAACAGGAAATGGAAAATGGGGGGGGTGCCAACTGAAGAGGGGGGAGGAGAGATCAAGACAGAAAGAGGAGGAAGGAGGAACAAATAACACAGAGGTTGTTTGTTAAAACCTTCAAGGAATCTCGTTATATTGTATTTACCTAAAGTCATGCACAATGCATATAAGTGCATGTATGTACATGTATGTGTATAGGAAATTGTACCACTTGAGCTGAAAATACTCCTCATCAGAACCATTGACTAACAAAACCCAGTACCAGGCATGAGAAGTCTTCCTTTAGATTTGGTCAGGGTAGTATAATAAACCCCAAAACAATATAAACTGTGGCTGCTGTCTCTCAGAGGTTGAAGCCCCTATTGCTGAAGACACCGCACATTTAGAACCCAGGACTTAGATTATTTGAGTTATTATTGGATCCAACCTGAAAGTCTCCTTCCCACAGGCTAGCATCTATGAAACCAGAAAATACTATGCAAGCTGCCTAGGCAGGGAACCATAACGTGACCAGCATGGCAAGACATGCATAAAGGTTCAATACGCAGCACTCACATGCTATAGTAACCAACAGCTGTCTAATTGGACTTAAGACCCACTCAACAGGAAGGAAATCAAGCCTGGTACTAGAGACCTAGCAAACCTCCCTGGGCTAGTGAGGTCAGGGGTGTTAAAGAGAATCCCCTACTACCAATTCGTTAGACCAGTGTAATCCCTGACTACATTTTAAACCTCATTCCTATACCCACCCACAGATACCTGTAGCTTTCAAAGAAGCTTCTCTTTGCAATGAGTGGAGACCATCCCAGAAAACCACAACAGGACACAATGCAGAGCTCCGCACATCCTGGGGAGCCCATTCCCAATGACTGCATCTACATTGCAGTTCCTGCATCTGTAGCCCACAGACATTGTGGAAGAGGGGACAGAAAGACTGCAAGAGGGAGAATACCAGGAGGTGTGCTGTGAAATACTCGCTCATAGAAACGGCTGCATAAACAAGATCCAAACAATGGCAATATCAATAGACCTGCTAATAGGTAATGGAGGCGGTCTCACTGCGTCACACCTTTAGACAAGGAACTACAGGCAATTCATGATTGCTGAGAGAGGGAAGATTAGCCTCTTCTAGGAATGAAACCCCTAATTGGTTGTCCAATACAAAGTGGTCATCCCTGAAACATACACACATAAACAACAAAGATGGACTCAGTGGACTGTATTTTTATATACTTGTGTATGCATATACATGTATATGTAGCAAAAATCAGGTTAGAAGAGGCTATTAATTTGAGAGTGGGGACATGGAAGGAGTTGAAGGGAGGGGACTTGGGAGGGACTTGAGGGAGGAAAAAAGGGGAAAGTATGGTTGATGTATTGTGTACCCCAATAAACTTATCTGGGGGTCACAGAACAGAACAGCCACTAGGTAGACATAGAGACCAGAAAATGGTGACACGCACACCTTTAATCCTATCACTCGGGAGGCAGAGATCCATCTGGATCTCTGTGAATTCAAAGCCACACTGGAAACAGAGCCAGGCATGGTGGCACACACCTTTAATCCCAGGACTTGAGATCTCATTCTTGCTTGGGAAAGACACACACCTTTAATCCCAGGAAGTGATGGCAGGAAGCAGAAAAGTATATAAGGCATGAGGACCAGGAACTAGAGTCTTTTAAGCGTTTAGCTTTTAGCAGCAGTTCAACTGAGATCCTGTTGGGTGAGGACTCAGAGGCTTTCAGTCTGAGGTTTTGTGGAAAAAGGATCAGATGAGGAGTTGGCGAGGTGAGGTTAGCTGTGGCTTGTTCTGCTTCTCTGATCTTTCAGCATTCACCCCAAAACCTGGCTCCGGGTTTGTTTTTTATTAATAAGACCGTTTAACCATTCGTATTACAGGAAAGTGATGTAATTACAGCTTAATTAAACTATAAAACATTTGTTATTTCAATTTTATATGTATGAGTAGCTTGCCTGCATGTATATGTGTGCACCATGTACACACCTGGCACCCTTGCAGGCCAGAAGAGGGCATCAGATACCCTGAAATAGGAGTTAGAGTTGTGAGTCACAGTTGTGAGCTGCCATGTGGGTGCTAGGAACCAAACCCAGGTCCTCTGCAAGAGCATTGGGTGCTCTTAACGGCTGAACCATCTCTCTAGTCCCCTTATAGTGTTCTTAAAATTTCTTCTTTTTCCTTTACCAGCTATACTCCTGACAGAGGATCAGCACATTTCTCAATCTTCACCAAAGAAGTTTCCTTTTTTGCAGTAATGGTAATTAGCGCAGATACGCACAACTGATCAATGTGTAGCGACTAAGAGGCCATGGAGTGTTCAATTCTAAGTGTAGCAGCTCTGTCCCACCCCATCATCTCAAGGTTCAGGGATCATTGTGGAAAAGGAGGACAAAGAGATTACAAGAGTCAGAAGTAGTAGGCGTCTACAGCCAAACAGTATTTGCTGAGCGTGACAGGGCCATTGCCTGTGTGATCTCACAACAGCCATGATTCCAGCACCAGATAAGCCAGCCAGAATCCCAGCAGGGGTGGGGGAGGGGCTCGTGAAGTCCCAACGCTAACTGAGGAACTATTGGCAATTGATGGCTGCTAGGAAAGGTAGTGTAGCTTGAGTTTTCTTGGTCTTGTCTGGCGCTTGGTCAGGACAAATCTCTCTCACCCACCAGTCCCGGAGCTGCTCAGACCCAACACAGAGACTTATATTACTTATAAACTGTGTGGCTGTGGCAGGCTTCTTGCTAACTGTTCTTATATCTTAAATCAACCCATTTCTATTAATCTATAAGTTGTCATGTGGCTCGTGGCTTACTGGTATCTTAACATCTTCTCTTGCGGCATCTGGCAGCGTCTCTCTGCCTCAGCCTTCCTGTTCCCAGAAATCTCTTCTCAGCTTCTTCCGCCTATACTTCCAGCCTGGCTACTGGCCAATCAGCACTTTATTTATACAGAGTGATAAACACAGCAAGGTGAGACCCCAGGTAAGACACTAGAGGTAGCTGTCACAACTCCCCATCGCCAACCTGACATCCTATTAGATAACGACAAAGCATGGCATATCAAGTTGTAGTAAGATTAGGCACCTCCCCTTGTATTACTTTTGGACAAAGGGACCCAGTATGAGGAACAGGGTCCCAAACACCAGTAAAAGAGTCAGAGACAGCCCCTGCTCCTACTGCTACCTACCCACCAAGAAGACCAAACTACACTAATGTCACATATATGCCGAGAGCCTAGGTCAGTCCCATGCAGCCTGAAGCCAAAAGGACTAAGAAAATAAATGTCAATGTAATGATGTCTAATGACAAGGTAGAGTCAGTTTTCTTCAGCAATGTGGGCCCTGGGAGGCTCCCCAAGCTCCAGAAGATCGTCCTACACCCACGCATGCGCAGGCAGTACTAGGTGGACTCGGTGTGATTTAAAACAGAATGCATGAAGTTGAGAAAGCAGAGTAGCAGGGAAGATAGGGGAGGAGTCGGAGGGAAGGGAATAGGGAGAGGATTTTATCAAAAGACATATGCACAAATGAAATTTTCAAACAACAATTAATTTCAGTCTTTTCTTGTTTTAGTTTGTCAATCAAGTAGTGCTTTCTCAGGCTGAACTAACCGATTATTTGGGGTTGATGTAGAAAGATTATTTTTCTCTCTCTCTCAGACAGTTGACAGTCCCTCCAAAAATGAACCAAGGAACTCAGACGTAAAGATGTATGCCACTTCTTATTAGAAGGAGAACACATACTATTCACATAGGATTTAAATAAAAGATGTAACAACTATTAACTTAATAAAAAGCAACACATAAAATATATATATATATATATATATATTAGTTCTATATTATGGACTAGTTGAAAGACACACAGAGGGACTGGAGAGGTAGCTCAGTGGTTATGATTATTTGCCATTCCTCCAGAGGACCCAGGTTCAATCCCCAGTACTCATATGGTGATTCACAACCATCCAGAACTTCAGTTCCAGGGAGTCTAAGACCTTCTTATGGATCCTGCAGGTAGTACGTGGTACACAGACATGTGCAGCCAAAATACTCATACACATAAAATAAAAATAAATCTTTTTTTAAATGTTGTAAAAGGAATTTTAAAAATAAATAAATATAAGACACACAGAGAAAGCTCTCTGAAGTTAGAGAAGGGAAAATTAAAAGACCAGATGGAGACAGAGAGAACATGAACCCCCAAACACACACACACACACACACACACACACACACACACACAGAGAGAGAGAGAGAGAGAGAGAGAGAGAGAGAGAGATAGAAAGAGAGAGAGAGAGAGAGAGAGAGAGAGAGAGAGAGAGAGAGAGAGAGAGAGAAGAGAGAGGAGGAAGCTTAGCTGAGTCAAGGACATAAACTTTAGAAAATATCAACCCCAAACTATGTCTTAATTCATACTAACTGTGAGAACTAGTAATTAATGTATAGAAATTTGGCACACCGATGAATAAATACAACTATTACTAAAAATTAAATCACCTGCATATATATTCATTTAATTAATATGATAGGTAGTAGATACAGAAAATGCATAATTTATTCACATTTCCAACCCAAGATGACTACCAATGCTCTTGTATTACTTTCTTTATTGTCCCTTCTTAGTAGACATTCTTTTTTTATTAAGAAAACTTTTTTTATTCATTTTACATACTAATCACAGATCCCCCTCTTCCCTCCTCCCGCTCCTTTTAGTAGACATTCTCAAAAACAACCTCTGTCCTCATACAAGGGACATAAGATTGGTGGCTTGGAACTAGCCTCATTATTTATACCACAGAATCAGTTTAGTTTCTCAGAAAACAAGTGGTTAAACATTAGCTTGCCAAGGCAGGGAGAGGAGAAACAAACACCACTGGTAGATCTCTCAGAGACTATACGGTTCTGTCACCACAGGGAGGCAGTGGAATGGTCGACAGTCTATTAAATATTAAATAGTCACTGAGAGGGCCTGTGTCCCAGCCTGCACTCATGGCTCTCCACCATCTGTTGTACCTTGTTGGTTTCCAGCCCTTTGGTCAAAACAAGTCCCATGACCAGTCCAGAGTGCACACAGGGTCTTGTGACCAAGCTGGCACCAATCCTAAAATCGTCAACCACTGCCCCACTTGCCCCAAGAACTAACCCCCGCCGCACTCCCTGCATCACGCTTCTCAAATGGCCTGCACCGGGAGAATCACCTACCCAGCTGTGGCTTTGGATAAAGAAGCCAATAATGAAAATTGAATAACGTGTGTGTAAAAGTAATGTATTGAAGTGCTAATTTCAAATGGGCACGATACAATCAAAAACTCATTTTGTCACCTACATCTGTCCACTACTTATGTCCACTTTCTAGACATATCTTATCCTTCAATTTTATCCATTTAAACATCACTCAGCATTTAACTCTCTCTATAGAGAGACACAGTTGGCCAGACAGGTTAGAGAGATGGTTGATAAATTGGTGCTAGATTGATAGGTGAATATTCATCTGACTTAGAATATATTTTTACTCATTTTATCCCAATAGACTCTGTGCTCTTAGGAAGTATTTTATTATGTCATAGAAAGAAAAAAAAAGAAACTAAAAACCCTGGACCTAGTAGCTCACATACACAAGTACTTCATAAGAGCTAAGTCTGTGGAAAACTAGTCTATTTAATGTTTTTAAGGACTGCCCAGGAAACCTTTCACTGCCCAACTATTCCTTCATTTACTTGAAGCACACAAAGCATGTGTGTGTGTGTGTGTGTGTGTGTGTGTGTGTGTGTGTGTGTGTGTGTGTGTGTTTATACATGCTCTTGAATGCATGTTGTGTGCAGGAGTACAGGTATGCATGTATGAATGCACTGGGACATCAGAGGATCGTGTTCTGTCTTATTTATCAAGACAGAGCTTCTTACAGAACCTGGAGAGAATGGTCATCTGCTAGACTGTCGGGCTAGCCAGCCCCTGTCTGCCTCCCCAGTGCTAGGATTAGAGACTTGTGCCCCTTACTGGTTTTTACATGAATACTGAGGGTCACTTCAGTTCCTCAGCTTGCACAAGTTGAGCTATCCAAGAAAAACAGTTTTCCTTATAGTTTCAGTGTTTTTATTTGAGTGTACTGTATGTGTATATATCATCTATGTTGGTGTGTGTTTCTCTCTGGGTGTATATTTACATGCTCAAGTGTGGCATGCACGCATGTGGAGGCCAGGTTTCTTCCTTGATCACTGTCCACCTTATATTTTGAGACAAGGTCTCTCCTGAGCCTACAGATCACTGATTGGCTAGACTGATCGGCCTGTAGGCTTTGAGGATCTACCCATCCCTGCACCCGCTCCCCACTGGAGTTAGAGTGTACTCCATGCCCAGCTTTTACCTGGTGCCAGATATCTGAATTCAGGTTCCATGCTTGCACAGTAGTGAGCTCTCTACTGACTGAGTCACCTTTCTAGCTCCCTATTATTCTCACTTTTACTAACATGTATTAATGATTAAAATAATAGTTTTTTGTTATAACCTACACTTATATGCATATGTGTTAATAAGTGCCAACACTAATTCATGGGATGTCATGGAGTCAGGGAGTAATTAGTATCATTTTATTATAATGGATTTTTGTCACTTGTGAAGTAGTTAAATGTTACATGAACATAGATTTGAATTCACTGTAATACAGCCACTCAAAAAAGTTGAACGCAACAGTATACTTTATGCACTAAGAAAGGAAAGAAAATTGAATTACATAAGATGCTCAATTAAAAACAAAGCACAAGCTAAGGAAATGGCTCAGTGGCTAATATGCCAGCTGTGTGCAAGCCTGAGGACCTGAGTTCAGATCCCAGAACCCACACAAAAGCCAGGTGTGGTGGTGCTCATGTGTAAGCCCAGAACTGGAAGAGGCAAAGAGAAACAGATCCCTCGGGCTCATCACCCAGCCAGTCTTGAAAAACAGAAGCTCCAGAGTCAGTGAGAGACCCTGCATGAAAAGCCAAGATGGAGCCTCATAGAAGAAGATAACTGAGGTCAACCTCTGGCCTCCACATGCGAGCACACACACTAGCAAACACAACCACACAAACACATGTGCACACATACATGCAACACACACAAAGATCAATTAATAATTAATTAAAAATAAAGGCAGGAAAAAAAGATACAGGAATCAAGAAAATCATAACAAGAAAAAATAGAAAACAGTAACAAATTCGGTAGATAAACCGGTTATATCAATAATCTCTCAGCTAAGATTTCTATTGTGATAAAGTCCATGACAAAAGCAACTTGTGGAGGAAAGGGTTTATTTCATCTTATATGTCCAGGTATAGTCCATCTCCAACGAAAGTCAGGGCAGGAACTCAAGCAGAGCAAGAACCTAGAGGCAGGAACTGAAGTAGAAGCCATGGAGGAGCACTGCTTACTGGCTTGCTTCCCCTTGGCTTTCTCTTTTGCTTTCTTATAGACCCCAGCACCACCTTGACAGGAATGGCACCTCCTACAGTGGGCTGAGCCCTTCCAGATCAAACTTGGATCTAAAAAGTGTCCTACAGACTTGCCTGCTGGCAATCTGTTGGAGATAGTTTTTTAGTTGAGTTCCTCTCCATAGATAACTCTAGATTGAAAAAACAATTAGGAGACAAGTGTGTATATGCACAAACATGTATATATTTGTCTGCATAACAATCCTCAGCATGATGCACCTCACAACAGTGTCAACACTTGTGATATAAAATCTAATAAGACTAGAAAGAAAAATAGATAAATTCTCTGTTCTAGTTGGAGACGTCAACATTTCTCTAGCTGAAGCGGACACACCTGTTGGGCAAAATCAGTAAAAATGTAGATGGACTCTGCTGTGGGATGTTCTGTATGGCAAATGTGTTGCTCTGATTGGTTGGTAAATAAATCACTGATTGGCCCGTGGCCAGGCAGAAAGTATAGGCGGGACAAGGAGAAAAATAAAGCTGGGAAGTGGAAGGCTGAGTCAGAGAGACACTGCCAGCCGCCACCATGACAAACAGCATGTGAAGATGCCGGTAAGCCACAGCCATGTGGCAAGGTATTGATTAATGGAAATGGATTAATTTAAGCTGTAAGAACAGTTAGCAAGAAACCTGCCACGGCCATACAGTTTGTAACAATATAAGTCTCTGTGTTTACTTGGTCGGGTCTGAGCGGCTGTGGGGCTGGCAGGTGAGAGAGATTTGTCCTGACTGTGGGCCAGGCAGGAAAACTCTAGCTACAGGACTCAATACCATCAATCAACTGAAGGTAACTGACTCTAGAAACTGCTTTATTCAAAACAGTAAAATGCTGCTTCTTCTCTTCTCACGTGAAACATTTACCAAGTTCAACCAATATGAGACCATAAAATACACTTTAGCAAATGCTGAAGCCTGGAAACCATGCAATCTCTCCTCTCAGACCACAGTAAAGCTCAAGCTAAAAGCCAATAACAGGGACACAGCCAGAAGGCCTCCAAATAGAGAGGAAATGATAAAATTTTATGCAACACCTGGGTCAAAGGAGAAATCTCAAAAGATTTCCAACTAAATGAAAATAAAAATAATTTTTTTACAGGCTATAGCAAAAACAAAGGTGAGAGAGAAATTCATAGTATCGAACACATATATAAGAAAAAAAAAGAACCATCTAAAGTCAGCAATCCAAGCTTCTATCACAGGAAACTAGAAGAAGAAGAACCTATCAAATCCAAAGCAAGCAGAAGCCTGTGTGCTGGTACACACCTGTCATCCCAGCCCACAGCAGGGAGAAGCAGGAGCATCATGCTTGGGAGCCCAGCCTGGGCTACATGGCAAGTTGAAGGCTAGCCTGAAATATACAGGGAGAATATCTGTCTCAAAATATCAAGGGTTGGGGAGTAGCTCAGTGATAGGGTGCTTGCCAGGTGCACACAGCCCTGGGTCTGGTGTGCAATGTTCCAAGAAGAAGCAGGAGATCGGGGAGGGGATGAGGAAGCAAGTCAAGTAACTAAAATAAAAGAAACGCTGCAAAGCAGAGGCAAAGTCAACAAAGCTGAAAATAAGAAGCTAATAGAGAAACTCAACAAAACTAAAAGCTGGAGATCTTAATGACCTACATTTATTTTATCCAATTCTATTCTTTTTAAATTGACATAAAATTGTATATACTTATGTATAAGGCATGATATTTTGAAATATGTATCCACTGTGGAATGGCTAAATTAAATCCATTAGCATATGCATTACCTCCCATATATTTTGTGGTTAAAAAAAACACATAAAAACCATTCTCTTAGCAATCTTCAAGCATAGAACTCCCCGTTACTAACTCCAGTTACCATGCTGTACAATAGAGCACTTGAATTTAGGATTTTTGTCTAGCTGAAGTTTTATAGGATCTCACCAAAATCTCCCAAGTTCTTCTTCACCATATAAAATCTAGTTCTTTGGAAATTTTAGTACAACCAATACAACCTTAGCCAGGCTAAATTAAACAGCAAGAAGAGGATGTGGCCAGGTGTGGTGGTGCAAGTCTTTAATCCAAGCACTCACGAGGGAGGCAGAGGCAGGTGGGTGTCTGTAAGTTCAAGGTCATTCTTCTCTACACAATCAGTTCCAGGCCAGGCAAGGCTACATAGTGAAATCCCTCTAAAAAGGAGGAGGGTGAAAATTACATTAAAAATGAAAGGAAGGTATCTTCTTCAATTTCTTTCTTCAATGACTTAAAGTTCTTGTCAAGCAGGTCTTTTGGGAGACAGTTGTGTAGCTGGGTCTGTTGGAGCCCCCCGCCCCCCGGCAGTGTGATCAGAATCTATCCCTGGCGCATGAGCTGCCTTTCTGGATCCCATTACCTATGGTCAGACACCTTGCTCACCCTTGATGCAGTGGGAAGGGGCTTCATCTTGCCTCAACTGAATATACCAGGCTTTGCTGTCCCCACTGGGAGCCCTTACACTTTTGGAAGATCGGATGAGGGGTGGGTCAGGGAGGGGGGTAAGGTAGGGGGGAGGGGGAGGAGGAATGAGAGGGGATCTGTCGTTGGTATGTAAATTGAATAAAAAAAATTTTATTTAAAAAAAATGAAAGGAAGAATGTCCCAACAAAGCTTATGGGCACTAAAAGGGAAATAAAAGTTATGAATAAATCTCTGCCAATAGCTTTTATAAGCCAAGTAAAACTGACCATCTCTTTAAAAGACACAATCCATCAAAACTCACATGAGAGGAAATAGGCCTGTATCTACTCAAGGAAATAAATCAGTGGTACATAGCTTTCTCACTCTGAGGAAGAAATAATGCCAGCTCTTTCATCTTTTTCAGAAGGTATACACAGAGACATGAATTCAACGTATGGGACCAGTATGCTGTTGGTAGCAAAACCAGACCATGGCACCACAGAAAGCAGAACTGCACACCTACATCTTTTGAGTATATTGAGGAGCTGGGTAGATGGCTCAGTGGGTAGGCTGGCTTGTGTGGCAAGTTTGAGAACCTGAATTTAAATCCCAAATACCCACGGTAAAAAGCCACACACGTCTGTACATGTCTACAACCCCAGCATCAGGGGGAGGATGCCGACTCATCTTGAGAGCGCTCTAGCTGGCCATCCCAGCCAGGGTGATGTTTCTTCTTCAGCAAGAGACCTTGTCTCAAGGCAATAAGAAAAAGACCACCAGCGGAAAACACCCCACATCCCCCTCCCACCCCTGCAAGCATGCACAGTACACACACCCGCACGTCTGAGTGTACACTACACACGTGTACACTACACACATACACCACACATATGCACCAAGAATACTGGTGCAAAAAAGCTAAAAAAAAAATTTATTAGTAAATCAAATTCAACAATGTGAAAGAACTACAAAGTACATGAAGTCAGATTTATTTGATATGCAATTTGCCTGATCTGAGTGTATGGAAGGTGACAGATGTACCACATCAAAAAATAAGGGGAAAAAAAAACTCGCATGAACCTATCAATAGATCTACAAGAAACAGTTTGTCTAGATTTCATAGTTAGTCATGCAGTTTACTAAAAGACTTGGTAAATTGACTATAGATCATAAGAAGTCTCATCAATGTCCTACCATGGATGTCTTATCTAAGGTGAGAAACCAACCTCACTCCTTTTTGACCTTGCACTGGAAGTCAAAGCAAGCACAATGAGGTGGGAGAAGCGACCGGATGCAGACTGATGGTGGAGGAAGGGACCGGATGCAGACTGATGGTGGAGGAAGGGACCGAATGCAGACTGATGGTGGAGGAAGGGACTGGATGCAGACTGATGGTGGAGGAAAGCCAGAAGTGCCTTTGTTTATAGGCGCCACAACAGACTGTGTAGACACCAGGAACACAGACCCCCCAAAATCTTCACGGACTGAAAAGGCAACAAGCTAGGATGCAGGAGTTGGGAACACTGAACAGTTCTAAAAATGGGGTGTATTTTTAAACAACGATAGATTGACTACCTTACTTTCTACTGAGATGTCAGTCATCCGTAGCTTCCTCTTTCCTGCGGGTTCTCCGGAATCCACATGGCCTGCGGTCCTCCAGTGTGCTACAACACAGTGTTTGTGCTATGGATTTACTTCCTGCAGCTTCGGTCAGACTTCAGGGAACTATGGGTTCCTGTTCTTTAGAACATTTGAAACATGTTCCTACAGTTCCCCCTTGTGATGTCAATTCTTTAAGATCAAAATTCATTGAATTTTAGTTAACAATTTCTGTAGTCATTTTCAGTTCACAGCAAACCCGGACGGTGCAGAGTTCCTGTGTCCACCACAGCTGTCTGAGCTTTTCCAGCACCTCTGCTGGGATGGTCTCCTGACGGCTTTTCTGGGGTATTTATCCTGCTTTCCAGGATTTCCTCTTCTCAGTATCTCCTACTCTTCCTTTTAGCTCTAAATCTAAAATAAGAATAGCTTTTATAATAAAAAGGTGGAAGAGCAGAATTGCAACATGTAAGTCAAAATAGAATTTTCTTAGTACAACCCAACCAAATCTAACAAAAGAAAATGTATGCTGGATCATAATGAGACATTTGAAGAGCTATTGTTTATAAAAAAAAAATAAATGAATAAAAGAGAAAAGAATGGCTGGATGGAAAGGTGCACGCCTCTAATCACAGAACAAGGCAGACGGGGTGAACAATCAGATTGTAAATTCAAGGCCAGCCTGTTCTACATATCAAGTTCAAGATCCCCTTTCAGGGAGCAAAGGGATTAAGAAGTCCACACACTTAGTTGTTTGTATTATAGGTGTCCAATAGAAAACATGAAACCAGAACATAACCTACAGATTAAAATAGAGCAAGAAAACCTATGTTTAAAACAGGTGAAAAACTTAATGGGCCATACATAAAACCTCATCTAATGATCAGCAACAATATGAAAAGATGTTTCCTATCCTTATAGTTAAGAAAATACTGGTTAGAATCATGCTGAAATGCCATTCTGTATGACATTAGTTTGGCCAAAATGCATAATAAAGTAGTATCATGGCCTGACAGTCTAAGAAGCAATCAGACAGTTCATGCCCATGTGGTGGAGTTTAAATTGGCGTGACCACACTGGAAAACTGTTTGGCAGAATCTACTAAAGCCCTGTGTACAGCTATCCTGCCTCCTCTACACAAACATCTACAGCAAATAAGTTCCCAAATGTGTTTAGCACCACAAATCCTAATAGCCCCAGGCGGGGAAACTACCCGAATGCCCATTAAGAGCAAAATGGATCTATACTGTGGTGTCTGCACAAGGTGTATACTGTGTGCAAGAATAAGGACGCACAAACCACAGCTCACAGAACACAACCAGGAAAGCTCACAAGCAGAAACCACACTGAGAATGTCCAGAATATGCGGTTCTGTTTGTGCAGAACACACAACTGCCCAAACAAATCTCGTGGGATTGAGCGGTTTGGAGGAGGGCGCATTTATAATATGTTAAAGTCTTTTTATAAAGAGAATGGACAAACTGGAGACTGGAGGAGGTGTGAAACCTAGAATCAGTTCCCAGTGGAAGCTTTGCATCTAGCACGAGAGGAAACTGCTTATATTAATATTAACTAATTTATTAATACTAGTAAGTCCATTAATAGAACTAACTGGTTAACTAATAAACAGAATACAAATGGTACGTTAGCGGAAGAGTGTTGTCACAAACACCGAAGCTACAGAATCATCCTAGATGTACAGTGGCAAATGAGCACATAAAGAAGACATAAAAGTTTTATTCAGCATTTCCTAAAGAAAAACAGAACTATGTCATGTGCAGAAACATGAATGGAAGTGGAAGCCATCATGCTAAGTGAAATCTGCCAGATTCAGAAAGATGAATGTCACATGTTTTCTACCACATGCAGGATCTGGATTTTAAAATACGTAAGCCATGAAGGTAGAGAGGGGATGGGGGTGAGCAAAGAGGGCAGCAGGTTTGGCAAAGCACGTGATCCGCACATCTGAAAATATGATAATGAAACCATTATTTCATATGCCAGTAAGAATATATAAAAATAAATTTCTAAACATGTACAACCTGCCAAGGCTAAATAACTAAAAAATATGAAATCTAAACAAATCTGTAATGAGTGAGAAGTTGAGTTAATAGCAAAAATATCTACCATAAAAAGGTCCAGGACCTGACGTCTTCATGACTGACTTCTGCAAACATCTAAGGAAGAACTAACCCCAATTCTTCTAAAATTCTATCACAAAAAATTAGAGGACAGAAAACATCAAACTGATTTTCTAAGCTGCCATAATCTGGCAGCAAAGCCAGACAAGAAACAAACTTACAAGCTAGAGCTCTGACCAACACAGATTTAAAAATCTTCAACGAAGTATCGTCAAACCAAATTCAATAGTACGTTAAAATGATCCTTCACCTTGATCAAGGGGGGTTTATCCTTGGACTCAAGATGGTCAAAAATATACAAACCAATAAATGTGATATACCATACCAACGGAAACCATATGATCACCTAAATAAATGTAGAAAAAAAAAGGCATTGGACAAAATCAAAACTCTTTCATGATAAAACATTTTTCTTCAAAAATTTTTTGTAAAGCCGGGCGGTGGTGGCGCATGCCTTTAATCCCAGCACTCGGGAGGCAGAGTCAGGTGGATCTCTGTGAGTATGAGGCCAGCCTGGGCTACCAAGTGAGTTCCAGGAAAGGCGCAAAGCTATACAGAGAAACCCTGTCTCGAAAAACAAAACAAAACAAAACAAAACAAAATTTTGTAGACAGAATTCACCTTAACAATTAAAGAAAAGCTATATATGATGAGCCCATAGCTAATACCATGCTTGAGGTGAAGGGCTGTGCTACCTCTAACATAAAAAGCAAGACAAAAATATCAGTCTCACCATATCAGTTCAGCACTGTGCTTGAAGTCTTAGCCAGAAAATTAGGCAAGGAAAGAAATAAAAATCACCCAATTTGGAAAGAAAAAGATCTAATTGTCTCTGCTTGCAGATAACATGATATATATATAGATATCTATATATAGATATCTACATATAGATATCTATATATATAGATATCTATATATAGATATCTATATATATAGATAGATAGATATCTTAAAGATTCCACCAAAAGCTGAATAAATGCAACAAAGTTACATAATAAAAAGTCAATGTAAGAAGTTAATAGTTTGTATACACTGACAATAAACTATCCAAAAGAGAGATCAAGAAAACAACCCAATTTACAACAGAAACAAAATTAACCAAGGAGATTAAAGAGTTATACATTAAACCTCGTAACACATTGGTTAAAAACAAGTTGAAGAAGACACAAATAAATGGAAAATATTTTGTGCTCAGGGTTGGGAATTTAGCTTAGTGGTAGAGCACTGCAAGGCCCTGGGTTCAGTCCTCAGCTCCAAAAAAAAAAAAGTTTGTGTTCATAAACTGTCAGAATAAACACTGTCAACCTATCCTTACTATCTGTCCTGGATAGTTTTATGTCAACTTGACATAAGTTAAAGTCATCTGTCTAAGAGAAGGGAACCTCAATTAAGAAAATGCCTCCATAAGATCAGGTGGTAAACAGGCCTGTAGGGCATTTTTTTAATTAGTGATTAATGGGGGAGGGCCCAGCCCATTGTGGATGGTGCCATACCTGGGCTGGTGGTCCTGTATTCTGTAAGAAAGCAGGCTGAGCAAACCATGAGGAACAAGTCAGTAAGCAGCACTCCTCCATGGCCTCTGCATCAGCTCTTGCCTCCAGGATCCTGCTCTGAGTTCCTCTCTTGACATCCTTCAATGATGAACAAATAAACCCTTTCCTTCCCAACTTGCTCTTTGGTCATGGTGTTTTATCGAAGCAATATGAACCCTAACTAAGACACCAACCAAAGGAATCTATGGATTTTATGCAATCCCTATCAAAAGTTCAATAACAACTTTCATAGAAGTAGAATAAATTTTAAATGCATACAGAACTGCAAAACACCAAATATTCAAAGCCATCTTAAGCAAAAAGAACAAAACCAAGGGTACCATACTACCTGATTTCAAAATCTACTGCAGAACAATGGTACCCTAAGTAACACAATACCAGAATAACAAAATACACAAGCCAGAAAAACCGAATACCAAGCCCAGAAACAAGCAATGGAATTATGCTCAACTGATTTTTAACAAAGATACTAGGAGCAGGCAATAATTCAAAGACACTCTATTCCAGTTATTCTGGAAAAACTAATCACATTTAGAATGAAATCAGATCTTCATTTCATTCCACACATAAAAGTCCTCTCAAAATGAATTAAAGATTCAACTTCAAGTTCTGAAACTATAAAACTACTAGAAGAAAATATAAAGGGAATGTTCCATGATCTTGTCCTGGACAGTAATTTTCGGGGTTATGAGCCCAAAACACAGACAACAAATGAAAAAAAAGTACAAATTGTGTCAAACTAAAAAGCTTCGGCACAACAAAGAAAGTAGAGACTGGAGAGGGAGGGGCTCCTTGCAAGTCATAAATCTGATAGAGAAGAAGAATCCACAAAGAGGCCAGGTACAGTGGTTCATGTCTGTACTCCCAGCACCAGAGAAGCAAAGACAGGAGGATCTCTGTGAGGTCAGGGCCAGCCTGGTCTACATAGCAAAAAGAGGAGAAAAGAAGAAAATTCACAGAGAACTCAATAATGAGAAAATATAATTAAAAAAAAAAACACTTGAGCCGGGCGGTGGTGGCGCACGCCTTTAATCCCAGCACTCGGGAGGCAGAGGCAGGGGGATCTTTGTGAGTTCGAGGCCAGCCTGGTCTACAGAGCAAGATCCAGGAAAGGCGCAAAGCTACACAGAGAAACCCTGTCTCGAAAAACAAAAAGAAAAACAAAACAAAAAAAAAAACCACTTGAATAGATATTTTTCAATGGGAGAAATGTAAGTGGCCAACAGGAATAGGAAAAATACTCAAATCACTAATCTTCAGGGAAATGTAGATCAATACTCCAATGAGATGTCATACGCACTGGGTCAGAATGGCTGTTATCAGGTGTTGGGAGGCGGGGCTATCGCATCAGCATCCCCAAGTGGCAGCTGTACTTCTGTGTTCATCTCAGAATTCTTGATAACTAAGATATAGGAACAAGCTAAATGCCTGTTGACGTGTCTATGAACAAAGAAAAATACGTGGAAAGAGATAGGACAGCAGTGTTGTGAATTCCTACCAGTGTTGTGAACACGATGAACCCAGAGAGAGAACATTACACTAAGTGAAATAAGTCAGTGACCAGTGAAAAAACTGCAGACAAAATAAGTATTCCTTAGGATACAGACACAAGAGCCTCTAAAGAAATTTTAATGAGCCCAACCAAGCTACATATTTAAAAACTCATCAGTCCTAAGCTGCGTTTATCCTAAAAATATAAAATTGATTCAGTATGCAAATAAATAAATAAAATTTACATGTTGACAGACTGAAAAGGAGGGTTGAATCAATGATTGTCTTCTTGGTATATTTTAATATCCATTCATGATTTTGAAGATAAACTCCCCCAAAACCAGGAAGAGCAGAAACTCTTTTCAACCTGATAAAGAAAATCCACCAGAAACCTGGCTAATGCTGTAACTTGGTCCTGACCTGTTTTCCCCTGAGACTGTGGAAAAGAAAAATAAAGAATAAAAGAATGTCTTCTCTTGCTGTTTTCCATGGGAGCCTCCAGTTATTGTGAAAAAACAAGAAAGCAAAATCCAAGTCATGACGTTTGGAAAGGCCCATCTAAATCTGCACATTGGCAGTGGACCCATTCATGTGGAAAATCTGATGGCACCTTCCAAAATGCCACAACTATGAATGAACTTACCAAGGCCGTGGAGTGTAATGTCAACCAACAAAAACCAACTGTTTTTCTGTATGCTAGTAGCAGACAGTTGGGAATGGACATCATACACATTTGTGTTATAAAATATGAATTAGGGCTGGAGAGATGGCTCAGAGGTTAAGAGCACTGACTGCTCTTCCAGAGGTCCTGAGTTCAATTCCCAGCAACCACATGGTGGCTCACAACCATCTGTAATGAGATCTGGTGCCCTCTTCTGGCCTGCAGGCACACATGCTGTATACCTAATAAATAAATAAATCTTTAAAAAAAAAAAAAAAAAAAAAGCACTCAGATAAAATTTTAAAAAAAATAAAATAAAATAAAATAAAATATGAATTATATGGGACTCCATGGTATATTTCCATGGTAATATGTTCATAGAAAAACCCTAAGAGTTTGATGAAAGAAATTTTTAAAAAAGCTCTAGGGACTGCAAGTGTAACTCCATGGTAGAGCACTTGCCGAGCATGAGTTCCACCTACAGCACTGTGAAAAGATACGAAGCTTCACATGAACAGTGTAGCCCACATTGTTCAAACCTGGGTTGACGCGGTAGTATTAATTAAGATGGCAATTGTCACCCTGGTGTAGTGGCACACACCTCTAATCTCCGCACTCTAGGAGCAGAGGTAAGTGGATGTTTGGGCTGGCCTACATAGTGAGTTCCAAGCAAGCTAGGAACTTACCAAAAAAAAAAAAAAAAATCTCAAAATTAGCTTAGAAATTTAGTACTGTTTCAATCAAAATTAAAGATTGATTTATCTTGCCCTTTATTTTAGAAGTATATATAAAAACACATCATCCTAAAACAGCCCAAACAATTTTGGAAAAATCATCAGTCACTACTTGATTTCAAGAAGTAGTGTAAAACTAAAATAGTTAAGGAATCGTGGTACTAAAGTAGACAGAGACACTCAGATCCACAACACCGACCCAAGACAGCAGGACTGTGGCGCCTTCCATGTGGCGCCCTCCGTGTGGCGTCCCCCACATGACGCCCTCCACGTGGGCTCCACCAGCTCCGCTGAAGGGAGGAAAGCGGGGCTGCCTCAGGAGCGCAGAGATAGGCCCAGGTTGCAATAAAAGTTACAGAAGTTACTAGGGGAAAAAAGGTTGTCTCTTGGAAATATGGAGAAATAGCTTTGGAAAAAAATCTTTTCCATAAGTGGGAATATATGGTGGTATTTTATTTGTACTGAAATGTGATTTTAATTGTATGTTAATAAATAAAGTTGCCTGGGGGTCAGAGCTATTAGAGCCATAGCAAGAGCGTGGCGGTGGTGGCGCATGCCTTTAATCCCAGCACTTGGTAGACAGAGCTAGGTAGATCTCTGTGTGTTCAAGGATACAGCCAGCATTGGAGACACACGCCTTTAATCTCAATCCCAACCATAGAAGACCTGGAAGTCTCTACAGAGGCAGTCATGTGTTTGGGTTTACAACCAATGAGAAGGCAGAACAGCTAGACTATATAAACACATGCACACAGGAAGCAGGCCCCTTTTGGAGAGCTCTCTTGGCTGAAGAGGATCACTGAAGCAGGAAGGGTGAGGCTCTTAGCTCTGACCTCTTGGCTTTCTTCTCTGAATCGGCTCTGTGTTTCTTATTTAATAAGACGGTTGGTTACATCTACAGGAACATGAAAAGGAGAAGGAGGAGAAGGCTACCACTACCAGCTCAACACTCAAGGCAAATGCCCTCAGAACCTGTTCTAGACCAAAATGGAAAAACAAAAACCATAAAACTTCAGCAACCAAAAAGGAAGAAGAATCATTCTGATTTGGGGTGTGGTGAGGATGTCTTAGAATACAAAGCACACCATAAACTTATGAAAAGCAGATATCAAAATTTAAAAGTTCTGTTCCTGAGAATACTATAGTTATGAAAGCGAAAAGGGAAGTCGCGGTTGGGAGAAAAGAACTGCAAATCGCCTGGTGTTTTCAAAAGGGAGAAGACTTGAAAAGGCACCTCACCGGAAATGCATCAGCAGCCACAAAGCACGTTTAAATATTCAGGATTGTCAACCATTAGGGAAATGTAAATAAAACCACAACAGAGCCGGGCGGTGGTGGCGCATGCCTTTAATCCCAGCACTCGGGAGGCAGAGCCAGGTGGATCTCTGTGAGTTCGAGGCCAGCCTGGACTACCAAGTGAGTCCCAGGAAAGGCGCAAAGCTACACAGAGAAACCCTGTCTCGAAAAACAAAAAACAAACAAAAAAAAAAACCACAACAGCCCACTATAGCCTCCCACAATGGCTAAAACATAACTAGGAATGTCAGGTGTTGAAGAGAACTGATATGTGCCTCACACCTCTGGGAGGAAAGAATACCCAGCAGTGTGGGGAACAGTTTCCCGTTTCTTGGTAGAGCGAAATGGGCACTTACCAGAGGACCAGACATTCCATTTCTAGTTCCCAATCCCAGATAAATAGAAATGAAAGCTTACCCAAAAACATAAATACTCACTTTCCTGGTGAGTCTTTTTGTTACTTTGACACAAGCGAGAGCCACCCAGTAAGAGGGAACATGAGTTGAGGATTGCTCCCGTCAGATTGGCCTGTGGGCAAGCCTATGGAGCATCTTTTCTTTTCATGATTGCGGGAGCACCCAGACTACTGTGGTTGGTGCTACCCTTGGGCAGGTGGACCTGGGGTGTGTATGAAAGCAGGCTGAGCTAGCCATGAGGAGTAGGCTAGTAAGCAGTGTTCCTCCATGGCCTCTGTGTCAGTTCCTGCCTCCTCCTTGAGTTCTTACCCTGACTTCCTGGATGATGGACAAATGGACCCTTTCCTCACCAGTTGGCGTTTGTTAATGGTGTTTTATTGCAGCAATAGAAACCTAACTAAGACACTCACCACGGGATTTTATTTATCTATTTTTCCATGTGATAAATGTTCATTCATAATAACCAGACATTGTATAGACATTTTCAAGATCCTCTTAATTCCATGTAGTATTACAGTATTGTAAAATATGGCACTTTTTTTCTACTGTGGAACAATGTATTTGCTTTCTCCAGTGTTTCCATGGACTAACTGGAGCATTCAGCTATTATCTTTATCATCACAGCTTTCTTCATAATGTTACCAAACTGTACACACAATACATATGTATTATCAGCAAGTCAATGGAAAAAGAAAGTGTGTTTATGCCTTAACAACACAGAAGAACAAATTTACATGTGAGACAACTGAAATTATATCTCTGTTGCTAGAGTTTTCCTGCCTGGCCCACAGTCAGGACAAATCTCTCTCACCCGCCAGTCCCAAGCCGCTCAAACCCGATCAAGTAAACACAGAGACTTATATTGGTTACAAACTGTATGGCTGTGGCAGGATTCTTGCTAACTGTTCTTACAGCTTAAATTAATCCATTTCTATTAATCTATACCTTGCCACGTGGCTTGTGGCTTACCGGTACTTTACATCTTCCTTATCCTGATGGCGGCTGGCAGTGTCTCTCCTACCCAGCTTCCTGTTCTCTCAATTCTCCTCTCTGTTAGTCCCGCCTGTACTTCCTGCCTGGCCACTGCCAATCAGCGATTTATTCATTGACCAATCAGCAACACATTTGACATACAGACCATCCCACAGCACTTCCCCTTTTTTTTCTTAAAAAGGAAGGTTTTAACCTTTACACATCTCCAAAGTCAGCTTGGTATATTTGGGAATTTGGGCGTAGCTTCTCTTACTACTTCCTGCTGGAGGGGGGCGCTGTATCTTCTGGGGAAACAAAGAAAATTTTAGGATCATGGAGGAGTCCGTGAGGCTGTATCATCTGAGCCAGTTGCCTTGAAACGGTTCTGGATGTTGGATCATCTGGGCCATGGTGTCATCAGAGACCTTTCAGGTGGTCTTGGCTGGTCAAACCTGATGTGTCTTAATCTGGAACAAATCCATAGCCTCTGGCTTTCTGTGGAAACAAAAGCAGAGTCTCCTTTCCAAAGTAACATATCCTTATATCCAAATTTTGAAGTCAAGGTACCTTTAAAATATGCATATTGGTTTAACTCAGCTTCCTTTACAATCAAATATCTCTCTGTAGTTAAGAATCCCAAAGACAACACTCCAGATTCTCTGTGTAATATCCATCTTTATGGGGCTTATTTTTTATATTAATTTTACTATCTCTTTAAAGACTTTATTTTTTAAAACTATGTGTTTGTTTCTGTAACTGTATATATCACCTTTTTAATCTCTTTCAAGCCTACGTATATTTTACACACATTTTAAACTATTACATCTGAATCTGTCTTATTGTGAATCTATTGCCTTAAACTGCAGCAGCTGTGGCTGCTGGCTCCGCCCACCTCAGCTTTCCAACATGGCGGCGGTATGCTTACCGCCAGCTCTGGGAGCCATCATGGGTTTATGCTTTTATCCAAGCAGCATGTAGCCCAGAAACCTCTTTTTTTTGTTTTGTACTAGCAAAGGCTATATCCACCAAGCAGCTTAATGTGCCACTTGCAGAGGCCTCATTCCCGTCATACCGCAGGTCGAGCACGCACACTAGGAACCCACCAGTAGCTCAAACCGGCAGCTGCTGCTCATTTGAGAGAGACAATTAGGAACTGTTTTTAGCTCCATTTTAGAATCTTTTCTCAGTTTTTAGGTGGAAACTCTTGCCCCACATTGGGCGCCATTTGTTGCTAGAGTTTTCCTGCCTGGCCCACAGTCAGGACAAATCTCTCTCATCCACCAGTCCCAAGCCGCTCAAACCCGATCAAGTAAACACAGAGACTTATATTGGTTACAAACTGTATGGCCATGGCAGGCTTCTTGCTAACTGTTCTTACAGCTTAAATTAATCCATTTCTATTAATCTATACCTTGCCACGTGGCTTGTGGCTTACCGGTACTTTACATCTTCCTTATCCTGATGGCGGCTGGCAGTGTCTCCCCCACCCAGCTTCCTGTTTTCTCAATTCTCCTCTCTGTTAGTCCCGCCTATACTTCCTGCCTGGCCACTGCCAATCAGCGATTTATATCTCGCATAATTCTTCCATAGCTTCCTACTTGTGACACACACCTCCACCGCTACATAGGCTCTTTCCTCTCCTCTGTCCTATTTGTGGAGGCCCACAAAGGTTTCCTAGTGAGATCTGAGCTTGCTTTACCCAGCAGAGCTGCATTAGCGGATTGCTTGACCACTTGCATGATTACCAGGTGATTGGAAGGGTCTACACTTGGCTGAGCTAGGGGGAGGTCTTTTGCTCCACCCCTTGGCATTCCTATAAATAACCCTTTAGAAGAGACAGGAAGGGCCGGTGGATAAGGATCCAGGCCCTCCTGAGGCTATCCTGTGTTTCTATCTGTTTCTCTTCCCTCTATCCTTCTATCTAAATCTCTTGTCCCTCACTTCTCAAGAGTGCCCTGGGGTAAAATGTGGGAGCCAGTCTCCCAGCTAGCCTCCCACACCTATTCCCTACTGTCTAGCCCAGAGTCTGGCACATAGTAGATGGTCAAATAATAACATTATAAACCAAAGACTTGTATTGGTTTTTGATGTACATAGAGTTTTAGTTTATGCCTACAATATTCATCCCCCTGGGTTCTTTCTCAAGAACTCTATTTTGATAGAGAAAGAGTTCTTCACTCTGACTCTGGTAGACTGCTTGACTGAGTTACAAGAACGTTAAAGAAAGCTCTTGGATTTGGTCATACTTATGGTGATATTTTATTTGTACTAAAATGTTATTTGTATGTTAATAAATAAAGTTGCCCGGGGGTCAGAGCTCTTAGCAAGCCATAGGAAAGCTGGGTGGTGGTGGTGCACGCCTTTAATCCCAGCACTTGGTGGCCAGAGCTAGGTAAGTCTCTGTGTGTTCAGGGATACAGCCAGCATTGGATACACATGCCTTTAATCTCAATACCAACCATAGAAGACCTGGAGGTCTGTACAGACAGGCAGTGACGAGGCAGTCATGTGGTTGGGTTTACAACCAATGAGAAGGCAGAACAGAAAGTCTATCTAAAGACTTTAAACAGGAAGTAGCTCTCTTTCGGAGAGGTAGGACCACCGCAGGAGGAAGGGTGAGGTTTTAGCTCTTAGCTCTGACCTCTTGGCTTTCTTCTTTGCATTGGTTCTGTGTTTCTTATTTAATAAGACGGTTGGTTATATCTACACATATTCTTTTATTCCTTCCTCTTGATCTCAGAGAGGTTTAAGCTGAGGCCTCTCTCAGCCCTCCTGTAGGCTCAGGCTCAGTGCCACCCCCAGCCCCAGAATCCAATTCATTGCTAGTTGAGCCAAGCTGTCGGCGCCAACATGCAATTTGGCATTTGCAGTAAGTCCTAGCTCTTTCATACAGTTCTGGCTCATTACTATTCAAAAACTCATGAAGAGGAGGCTGTTGTCACTCCTGGGCAGCAGAAGGCCTTTCCCCCTGGTCCCACGACTATGTCAGCACTGATTAGGACACTATCACCACTGACAACAGCCCTGATGCTTGCTATGCAGTCCAGGTTGGTCTCAAACTCTCAAACCTCTTCCGTCAGCCTCCTGGGAGCCAGGATTAAGGGGTACATCACCTGCTCTGCTCTGATATTCTTGAGGTGTTCCTAGCTTCCTTCTGCATGGGCACACGTTTCATCCCTGGGTATGGGCATTTGTTCTCCAAAGATGAACACCTAGAACCCATGCCACCCTGGAAGACATGAAGTTTTCAGTAGGACCCTAATGCAATTTTCATTTGGTTAAAGGTTTGTTCCCAGGTCTAACAGCCCACAGCAGTTACAAAGGAGGACAAGTCAGAGAATAATGTCCTTGTTGGCAGAGGATGTTGTGGTTCAGTGGGCCAGGAATATGCAGACCACTGCTTCTTGGAAAAGATTACTGTTTCTGCTTGTGTGCTTTTGTTTTGTTTTTGTTTTTTCCATTTAAGTCAGAGACTCGTAATATAAACAAGCCCTTGTTTTTCCCAATTCAGTTAATCCATTTTTCAGGATAAGCACTCTAGTTTTTTGTTGATCTTTGAGATGACATTAACTGGGGTGTGTGTGTGTGTGTGTGTGTGTGTGTGTGTGTATGTGTGTGTGTGTGTGTGTGTGAACATAAGCAAAGGATGGTGGGTAATCTGTATGGGACACACATTTAGAGGGTTCCAATATCAGAGGTTCTTGGGCTAGCTACAGTAAAATTCTAATACCAGAATATTCAGGAATAATCCAAAATATCTCACCTTTTTAGTGCACATTACATGATAGAGAGTGTATTAAATACTTTCCAAGGCTTATCTCCCTTAATATTATAATACCCATGTGAGGCCAACTAACATGAACTCCACAACACAGAAGAAAGAGCTGAGATTTACTAGGACTAAATCACACCTCTGGGAGTGAGAGAGCTCTCTTTTGATCTCAGTAATCTGATACCAGAAGCAGGCTTTTTTTTTTTTTTTTTTTTTTTTTTTTTTTTTTTTTTGGTTTTTTCGAGACAGGGTTTCTCTGTGTAGCTTTGCGCCTTTCCTGGAACTCACTTGGTAGTCCAGGCTGGCCTCGAACTCACAGAGATCCGCCTGGCTCTGCCTCCCGAGTGCTGGGATTAAAGGCGTGCGGAAGCAGGCTTTTTATCCCTGTATGTTGGGACTAGTGGTTGAGTCCTAGAGCTGAGACTATCAGATGAAAAGGAATGGTGATATATTGTGTCCCCCAATATATTGTGCGCTCTAATAAACTTATCTGGGGTCAGAGAACAGAACAGCCACTAGATATAGAGGCCAGAAAATGGTGGCACACACGCCTTTAATCCTAGCATTCCAGAGGCAGAAATCCATCTGGATCTCTGTGAGTTCAAAGCCACACTGGAAACAGCCAGGCATGGCGACACACGCCTTTAATCCCAGGAAGTGATGGCAGAAAGCAGAAAAGTATATAAGGCGTGAGGACCAGGAACTAGAGCTGGTTAAGCTTTTAGGCTGATTAAGCTTTTAGGCTTTTCAGTTCAGCTGAGAGCCATTTGAATGAGGACACAGAGGCTTCCAGTCTGAGGAATAGGATCAGCTGAGGAATTGGTGAGGCGAGGAAGCTGTGGCTTGCTCTGCTTCTCTAATCTTCCAGTGTTCACCGCAATACCTGGCCCTGGGTTTGTTTTATTAATACGACCTTTTAAGATTTGTGCTACAAAAAGGGGCAATAGTGACCTCTAATTTCATACTGTTGACTATGGACAAGCCACTGACGTCCGGGAAGGGCCAGAGTCTACACTCTGACTTAAGGCACTGGCTAATTGCTTCTAGAAGCAACTGTTTTGTCTTTTTTCAAACATCTTCTAATCTGGACACACAAGAACTAGACTGCAGTGCCTACAGGGTGAGAAGGACACTGGTGATTTTCTAGGCACCTGTGAAGAATGGTAGCTCCGGTGGGAACAGAGCCTGCCTTCATTTCTGATGATGCAACAGCCATTCCTCCAGAACACTGAAGCAGCTCTTAAATGGAGTTAGCGAGACAGACTCCACCTCTTGCAGCTCATTGTGGAAGAAAAGGGAGGCTCTGAAGTCAGCAACCCCAGCAAGGTGCAATGAGAGAGAAGAACAGGGGAATGCTGGGTACCACACAAACACTACCTCTTAGGAGGACACTGTGGGCTAGATCACGTGACACTGGAGTAGGAAGGCACAGAGAGAAGCACAGACTCAGACACCAGGCTCAGTCCTAACCACTAAAAGAGGTTGAGAAAGACTCAGGGTGCCAAGGAGGGAATCACTGTCCCAAGACCATAGAAGCTCTCTGGACACTGCCAGAGGAAAACACAGTGCAGGCAGTCAGGATTCTGGTGTTTCTCTGACAGGCAGAACCAAAACATTGGTTCTTCTCGTTGCAGATGTCAACCATCCTGCTAGCTGGTTTGTGGAAATGAGTGCATGCCTAGCATCCAGCTATTTATAAAAAGGAGCCTCTTCACTTTTTTTATACGGGCTCTGCTATCTTGCTAGGGAGGGGGGTTCATTTCCAAAGCTGGTTTTTCTAAGAAGTAAACACTCGCTTTGAAACGCTGCCACACAGTGACTTGGCAAATCAGGGAAATACTGTGATAATTAAAACAAGCCACTCAGTGCTGTCCAGCTATCTCTCCAGCACTCCAACGACAGAAGGGGGCAAACCCATGCCCTCACAGACTCTGGAAGATCACTACAAGTGCTCAGAAATTGCTCTGTGATATCTCTTTCCAAAGCATGACATGAATTGGGCATGAAGGGTATAATCTTTCAGGGACTGTTTTACTATAAAAAACAGAACATTGCATCCAAATCTTAAAGTGATTACTGATCCAGGAAAATGAGCAGGCTGTGTACAGGAGAGTGAAAAAGCTTTCCTCTTCACCATTAATTACACATCGCCTTAAAAGGAAAAAAAAAAAACACCACAAAGTACCCAAAATTCACAGTAAAATTTGACAATATTCCACAGAACACGTTATGATTACTCCTCCCCGCCCTCTTTGGCATGATCCCAAATCTCCACCAAAAACTTGGTGTTCATCCTAGATCTCTTTGGATCATTGTCTTTGTTTTTTTGTTTGTTTGTTTGTTTTGATTTGTTTCTTCTCATGATTTATAAATTAGAGGCAGCAACATTTGCCACACAAGCATGTTGTGAGAGCTCCACTGAATGAATGTGCTTCCTCAAGGGTGCATTGCAGGACAATTTAGATAAATGGCAAAGAAGCATGGTCAGTCTTCTACATCCAGACAGTTTTTCATCAAATAACAGCACTTAAGATCAGAGGAAGATCTGAGGGTGTTGTTGAGGAGGGTATAGCTCAACAGTAGAGTACTGGCCTCAGGCAGACCGTGCTGGGTTCAAACCTCAGCGCAACCTCAGCACTTCAAAAGCAAAATCAGAATACTTCATTTAAAGTAAGTGATTAGAAGGCAGGTTTTCATCTCTGTTTTCAACTTGGTGATGTCAGAAAATCACTGATGCAGGCGGCAGCGGCGGCGGCAGCGGGGCGGCGAAGGGAAGGGGGAGTTGCAGGTCTGTGTAAGAGAGTGCGCATGTGTCATGGAGTGTGTTTGGAGGACAACTTCAAGCATCAGTCCTCATCCTCCTTCTTGCTTGAGACGGTCTCTTTGTTGTTCACCACGGCATACACCAATCTAGTTGTCCTGCAAGTTTACAGATGCTCTCCTGCTGGCCCCCATCTCACTTAAGAGCACTGAGATTACTAACATGAATTACCGCACCTGGCTTTACGTGAGTTCTGGGGATTTGAACTCAGGTCCTCACATTGCCACAGCAAAGACTTCACCCACTGAAACATCTCCTCACTCCTTAGAAAATAATTAATTCTTGCTATGCTGTGTTCTTTTGAAACAAAAATTGCAATAATGGTCCTGACTTGCATGGAAAATAAGATTAAAAACAAACAAACAACTAACTAACTAGGAAAAACACTTAAAGCGAAATCCTTGACCTTGGTCTTCTAAGTCCATTTGGGAAAGTTGATGAATTCTGTTTTGATAGAATGATAAAATGGAATTCCTCATCTCTTGGAACATGTAAGAAATATGAGACAGGATGACATGGTAGTCACTGAGCTGGCCAACTGGAGAACATCAGTGTCTCTACCACCACTCCTCACTGATTAGTGTATTTCTGTAAAAGGAAAGAAAGGAGAATATAGTATTGGACCTCAAATCCATAGCTTTTCTTTTTATTACAATGTGGAATTCTGTATCAACAAATAAAATATAAATGGAGACTTTAATAGCTGCTATTAAAGTACATAAGTATTTAATCTATTTTTAAAGTACAATAAGAGCTAAAAAAAGCTATGAAATACAAAAATAGAGTGCATTATGAATGTGAATGAATTAAATTAAAAATTAAATTTTGTATTGTATATCAAAATTTGCCACTCTTTTCTTATACAAGAAAAAAGAGATTTAAATATTTAGTTATAAGTTATTAATAGTAGTATAGCAATGATATGCTAACGAACCATTTTAAATAAAGGAACATTCCAAAGGGTTTATTAGGCAGTATTAAAGAAAATAAAACTCTGCTACTTTTCGGTCTTGATAAAGAGTGTAAATTACTCTACTACCTTGAAGGGTTGTTTCACTTCTTCAACAGCGTTGCTATATTTAAATGTTCCAGCAAACAATAGGCTGGATACACGGGTGACATTTCCTGGTGCTCACTGGATTCTCACCAGTAATGTGTTAGCTGTATTTGTACCGTACAAAAATCACCAGTGTGTTCCCTAATCCAGTTTCTTCATTTGCTGCTTTTATAATGGCCCCTGTGCCCTGCAAGTGGAGTCTCACAAATTGAATCTTTTAATATTAGATTGTATTTTCATATTTACTGGGCTACAGGGGAGAAAGACCAGAGGGAAACTTTGATGCCAGATTGTCACATGAAATTAAATCTGTGTCCTTAAAAATGAAATGGCGTGCTCGACGCTTGCCTGTGTTCTTGTGGAATTAGATCTAATGGGGCCTCTGTTTTTGTTCGGTTTTTCTGTTGTTATTATTTTTCATGCTGATAAGAACTACTTTTTGTTGCCTGGAAAATTCCTTTCTGAAATTTTCTGTGCACTGTTTAATTTAAATTGCAAGACAAGATGATCTTGCACACCTCGCTAACACGTCTAGAACTGCTATGTAAATAGGCAGACTTAGGGCAGAACATGAGTTTCTATGTGCAGGAACAGAGATGCAGATGAGAAAGCACCATGGATCTGCTCAGCCATCTATTCCTGGTGCCAATTTCAAGATCAGCTTTTGCCTGATGAGAGCTCCTCACATCTGAAAATGTATTTCCTGAAATTGGCTCCTCATCATGAATATTAGGGCATTTGAATTTCAAATAAGCCTGCAAGAAATAGCTATTGGATTTCATTGTCCTGGCTTTTTATTTGTTTTATCTTGCTTTGATTTACTTTGTTTTTATTTTTTGCTTTGGTTTGTTTTTGAGACAAGGTCTGACTATATACTCAGGTTGGCCTTGTGTTATCTATGTAAATCAGGCAGGCCTCATATGTAAATCATGCCGGCCTCATGCTTCCTGCCTATGCCTTCTGAGTGTTGAAAACATCAGTGTATATCACCACACCCATCAACTATTTTAATTTTATAAGAATTAAAATCAGGTTTTCTCCACATATGTGTTTTATGTTGTGTTTCCTACTATGAACATAAAATAATATTGGTTTCCATGGTGGCATCTGTCACGTGCTCTCCAAGTGCCAGGCCACCGACTCAGACTTTACATGACTTACTGTTCTGGTGGAGGCTCCACCTCAGCCCCTGGCACCCTGGCATCCATATACCCAAAGAGTCTGGAATGTTCCGGTGGAAGCTCCACCTCTCTGCCCAAACCCTGCCCCTGAGAAAGTCCCGCCAAACATGGCTCCTCCTCCAGAGATGCTCAAGACAACTCCCACAGGGTATTTTAAACTGCACCCCAGAAAACAGACATGTGGTTTTTCAGTCTCTCGTCCCCGTCTCCTCTCCAGGGACCAGAAAATCACTCAGGAATGCTTTACCCATTAAACTGGGGCTTTTTCTAATTTGATCTGATTTGGATTGCTGCGTCAGTGGAGAGACTTATTGGGGTGCACAAACTTATCACTTACCTCCTTTAATCCTTATAAAATTCTATGAGCCAACATTTATCATACCCACTTTGCAGATGTGAAAACTGAGGCTCGGCACTATTAACTGAGATGTTAGTCAGCTTTCCAATGCTGTAACAAATACCTAGACAAGTCAAGTTCTAAGAAAGAAAAATGGATTTTGACTCATGGATGCTTGGCCCCATTGCCTTTGACTCTGTGGCAGGGTGTACATCAAGACATGGCAGCCATGGCAGAGGAAATCCATGGCATCCAGGGATCAAAGAAAGAGAAGAAAACACCGGAGTGTCCACATCCTCTTCAAGGTCATGCCCTTGATGACATCATTTCCTTCCTCTAGGTCCTACCTTCTGAAGATTCCACCACCTGCGAACACTATAAGGAACTGGGAGCCAAGCTCTCAACACGTGGGGCTTAGAGGGACTCTCCAGCTCCAAATCATCACGCACACTCACAGTTGTGCAGTCAGTAAATTGCAAAGCCAGTCTGAAGGGAAGCCCTGTGATTCCAGGTCTCATGTTCCTATGCCACCAGTCTACATCAGAACGTATTAAGGGCAGGCAGATGTCTCTGCAGGGAAAGCACTTTCTGTGCAAGGGTGACAAGCCGAGTTGAGTCCCCAGAATCCACATAAAAGCTGGCATGGTGTAGCAGTAATACCCGTGTCCTTAGGGGAGTCATCAGAAGTGGAGAAGGGAGACTCCCAGAAGATCTCGGGCCAGTGAGTCTGAAGCGTTCAGTAGCTAACAACAAAGAGAACCCTCTTTAAGCAAGATGGCAGGTGAAGACAGGCCGGTGGTGCATTATGGCACATGTGCACACAATTCACACACACACACACACACAAAATGCATCTTGCACACACACACACACACACACACACACACACACACACACACACACACATATATATATACATATATACACATTTTTAAAAAGAATTGAAGGTGGCTTGGAAAGACATGTTATAAATTAGAAGGGCATGAGTTACAGATGCATAAGAAAAGCAATAGGTAATGGGAGTTTAAATAGGACCTGGGATTACCTGCTACCTGAAATGCATGTGCCTGCTTAGGCTGAGCTCTGAATTTATTCTAAGCTCTCCAGCAATCATTTCCAGGGCCCAGCGAGATTACGGTGCCTATATTATAAAATAAAGCCATTTGGCCAGGTGAAGTGCAATACTCTTCACATAAATTAACAGTATGAAGACAGTCTCATAAGGATCTTCATAAACAGAACACGGTGCCATATAATGAAGGCCATTTCCAACAGTGTCCTTACAGTAAATGGATGATGAATTACACCAGGCCATTTCTTACTGATCCGCTGACATGGGCAAATGGTCCAATTTAGTTAAGTCACAATGTAGTTAAAGCAATTGTCCAGGAGGCCACGATGACATGCTAGATATACAAGGGCCATAAGAAAGAATGAAGGTGTTAGCGAAGCCCCGCAAATTGCTCGGGAAATAGGAAGCTAAGCCAAAAACACATCATAAATATACCATCGTGTTTCCTCCTGCTGAAGATAATAACTGGCTTTTGTCTGCAGTCATGACCTAGGTCACAATATTTTTCAAGAAGTAAAAGTAATGAAACACAGACTTGCACCTCAAAAGTCTACGTATTAGTGCAGGGTCTTTTCAAATGTCTGGCAGGTGTTAACCAAACTTGCTCTCTGATTTCACATTCACTTCTGTATAATTTGTGCTCACTTTTCAATGAGACTTTCTTTCTTTTCTCCTCTCTCTCTCTCTCTCTCTCTCTCTCTCTCTCTCTCTCTCTCTCTCTCTCTTTCTTCTTTTTTTCCTCTCTCTGTTTTGATCCAGTTCCATGACCCCTGCACCAAGTGTGAAGTCCTGCTCACCTCACGGAAAGGATCAGGTCTTGTACTGTGTTTCCACAGCACTTGGAAATAGAGTGATGCAGGCCAGTGCACATTGAACATGTACTAACCGTGAGCACATATGCTTCAATATTCATGATGTCTGGGCTGAGAAGATACTTGTAGTGTTTCCATTTTACAGATGAAGGGGTTAGGATGATACTCAAGGTAAAATCACACACAGCAGGTGGCAGAGTCCGCTTTCATAGACGGGCAGCCTGCCTCCAGAGCCCCCAGAGGCCAGCCTGTGCTCTCAACAGTACACTCAGCTGGTTGTCATGTGGCATGTGGTATTTGGTTCTCTAGTCTCATCTCTCCCCCTTCTCCACAGGCAGAGTTTGCCCTCTACTAGCCTTGCTGTGTCTCCATCACCTACGTATTTATTGTGGTGGTTTGAGTGAGAAATGTCCCCATAGGCTCACTGAACACTTGGTCCCCAGTTGGTGGTGCTGTTTGGGGGAGCTGTGGAACCTTCCGGAGTTGGAGCCTTGCTGGAGGAAGTACACTGCTATGAGGGTTTATAGGCTTGCCCTACTTCCTGTTCTCTTCTCTGTTTCCTGTGTGTAATGAAAATGTGATCAACCAACTAACTGTTATGTCATGTCTTCCCTGCCATGGAAGTCTCTAACTCTCTGAAACCGTAAACCAAAATGAACTCTTCCTTGAGTTGCTTTGGGTCATGGTATTTTATAGCACTAACAGGAAAGTAGCAAATACAGTTGTCTTCCTGCTAGGACCAGTTTCTGCACCCACAGCAACCACAGAGGCACCGTCACAATGACCGCTATGACCTCAAAGCGGCCTGACTCATCTCTCCCTGTGCCAGTATCCCGACCCTGGATCTTGACCCTGTTTCTCTTTCTCCATCAGTCTGTTGTTTTTCAGTCTCCTTGGTTCTTCTTCTGATGCCTGTCTTAAATCGTGACTCCGCCCCTCTTCCTTCCGCAGTCCAGTGGCCAACATGCTTTCCTTCCCTCTGTGCACTTTCCCTGGAACACCCCTGCCTCCCAAGTCACTTCTTTTGGGCCCTGACCTTCCTCCTGAGAACAGCACCTGTATGGCAGGTGTCCCCTGGTTTCCCAGGATCACTGTCATCCTATACAGCACATCTTCATTTTTCTCCTTGGCACCTGGCACAAAAGTAGACACAAAATAAATACTTTTAAAAAACTGATTAGAGCCGGGCGGTGGTGACGCACACCTTTAATCCCAGCACTCGGGAGGCAGAGGCAGGCGGATCTCTGTGAGTTCGAGGCTAGCCTGGTCTACAAAGCGAGTTCCAGGAAAGGCGCAAAGCTACACAGAGAAACCCTGTCTCGAAAAAAAAAAAAAATGATTAGAGTAAGCCAGATTGGAGGCTATTTGGGTCAGGTGGGGCAAGCAGAGGATACTGTGAGAGGGAAAGTTTCAAAAGACCGTGTTGGCATTGGGGTCTGACTAAACATGTGGCAGAGAACAAGTTACATGTCACTCGTGGGCATCAGGGTGTAATCTCTGGTCAAAGGCCACCAGGTAATGAATGAAAAAAAAATGAGGATATGACTGATCCATGCTATGGTTTGTGGAGAAGGTTTATTGCAGATATGAGGGTGAAAACATCCAGAGACATCTGGAAGGGTCTAGACTGAACCAGGCCATGAAGGGGGTGGAGAGTGAGAGAGGAAGAGGAGAGGAGAGAGGCCAGGAGACCAGGAGACTCCTGTAGCCAAAATGGCTGAGGTGATACAGGAGCCAGAGAAGCTGGGGAAGGGAAGGGAAGCTGAGGGCTGGGGAGGAGTTCAGGGTCGGAGGCGGGTGAGATGTGCTGAGAGGAGTCAGGACTGATAGGTCCTGGCAATGCTGAGGGACCAGTGCCAGCGTCCACTTTGATGCGTTAAGTAGGCGCCTCAGTTAGTCATTTGTCCCGGGTTTCTTTGAAACCTAACAGGTATAAAATGTGCAAGGAGAGGGATGGTATTTTTCTGTTGATCACTTTATTAGGTAGCTATAATAGGTCAGCGTATCTGCCTTGTACACATACAGACAGTCCTCTGTGTCAGATGGACACCAAGGGAGAAGACAGCCCTCCTAAGCCAAGTTAACTGTGCCAATACCATGAGCCTACAAGCTCCAGGCATTGCTTTGTGCAAGACAGATCCCAGAAAGGATGATATTCTCCCTAAGACATGAGTCAGCCATGCCACTCCTGGGCCGGCCATGCCGCCCCCCGGGCCGGCCATGCCGCTCCCATCAGTTCACCAGCACAAGCACCAAGGTCCTGCTGGCTGTGACTAGGATACCGTAGGTACACAGTGTGACAGCATGCACAGATCGTCTCTCATCGAGAGCCGCCCACGTGTTTGGTACATACTCTTTTCGCTTAACATTTGCCCCAAACGATGCTTGTTCTAGAGCTCAAGTTTGTGCCGCAGAAGTAGCTAAGGCAAAAATTAAACCTAAATTAGTCCGATCACTAAGGCTGCCCTTTCATAAGATGCTAGATGGATTTCTAACAAACACTTAGATTTTTTTTTTCCAGGAAAGTAAGTGGGTATTAGGTAAATCAGGCAGTAGCATGAGAGGATTTAAGTCTATCTCCTTTGAGGGATATAGCCTCAGGGCTTGAGTGGAAGATTTTTTTTTTCTTTATGAATTCTGACATATGACCACTCAAAGCAGGAATGTTTTCATGTCTGATTTTAGTGCTTTGGCCCAGTTTGGGGTGCTGTTTGACATTAAAAACCCATAGATGGAGTCGAGTCTTCGTGATGTGGCTGGTGTGTGGCTGTTTTCATTGCTGTTCTTTGTTTCCTTCTAGGGAAAGAGTTGATCTGCTTTGACTAAAACCACCACTTCCCTCCTGGGGCAAGTCTCCAAGCCCTAACCCAGGAGCCTCAGCATGGGGAAAGCTTGCAGGGCCTTTCTGTGAGCACAGAAGAGAGATGAAGACAACTCGTGGGAGAAGATTCAGAAATGCCCCTCAAGAGACTGGAAGAAAAGTAGAGGCAAGAACATTATTCTGTATGTGATCTGAATTCTGATTCAGCGAGAGATCTGAACACTGACGTCAAGGGCAGGCAAGACAAGGTGGAACTGAAAAGTTCCCTGCATTCTTGATGAACCCTAAGCTGGGAGAGCATCTGCCCCCACTGGGAGAAAGAAGCTCTGAGTTCAGCTTCCAGCACTAAAAACCCCAAACGAAAGGGTATGAGGAGAGGGCCTCTGAGGAAGAGGTGTGGCTGAGCCTGACTGTGGGAAGGAAATCAGAAATCACATCCTGCTAGAACGTTCTTCCTCAGTCAGGAGCCTGCTTCAGTTCAGCCAGTCAGCAACCTGCACCAACACACACACACACACACACACACACACACACACACACACACACACACGGACCCACACTCTGCCTGGTGCACTGCTGTGGGGAACCTCTCAGCCACGGTATCATGTGGGCCCCAGACAAGGGCAGAAAAGCAAACGGGAAGATGCCGCGGCTTCCTGTTGCTACCTGCTGTTTCTAATAGGTCCCAGGCGATAAAGAAGAAACGAGACCGTACTGTCTAAGAATGAAGAGGGACAGGAGAGAGTTTTAGCCTGAATGGAGTGAACCAGAGGGCATCCTGGGCTGCTTCTCTGTTAAATGGCTTCCTTTCTTTGGAGAGAGGAGGAGGGAGGGAGGGAGACAGAGAGACAGACAGAGACAGATAGACAGACAGACAGAGACAGAGAGTCAGAGAGGAAGAGTGTTTAATGTCTCTGGTAGTTTCTTGAAATAAGCTGTTTGTTCCTTTGTCTAAGCATAAAGCCAAAAATAGGAGCGGCTTGGCTTTCTCTTCCACAGCAAATCTGGGCAAGCCTTGCACGAGAAAACCCGCCTTGACTCTACTCACTAAGAGAACCTGCAAGAAGGAATTCTGGGATCGAGAGAGAGGTGCGTGTATACAGAGTGTCTAAACAGGCAGCAAATCTCGACCTCTTTTTGTTTGTTTGTTTGTTTGTTTGTTTCCCAGCATCACACACACACACACACACACACACACACACACACACACACACGCACGCACGCACGCATGCACTCCACTCAGTAAATCATCTCCCATGCCTGTATTCCCAGCTCTTGGGAGACTGAGACAGGAGTGTCAAGAGTTTGAGGACAGTCTGGGCTACATAGAGAGACTTCGTCACAAAAGAGATAAGTGAGAGAAATCAGCTTGTAAGATTTGCTTTGCTCCCACCCAGCTCCTAAATGCTCTGGCAACTTGAGTCACTAAAAAAGAACGCACCCTGGTTTATGGTTGGAAGTGGTTACCAGTATTCTGCCCTTGGTTAAAGCAGAAGCATCTTCCTTATCAAAATGGCAGCCTCAGTAACTCAGCTGGTCTAGGCTGTAGCTCAGTGACAGAGCTAAGCATGCACAAGGCCTTGGCAAATAATAAGAATGATGGTGATGAAGAAAAAGAGGAAGAAGAGGAAGAGATGATGGTGGAGATGGAGACAGAGATGATAGTGAAGCTAATTTTTACTATGTGCTTTCGCTGGGATTGGCATGCTTTCTAAATACTCTTCATGTTCTGATTCAATCTTCACAGCAATTCTACAAGGAAGTACTAGGGTGACCCACATTCTAGAGATGCTTAGGCAGAGTCTCAGAGACATTAATACTGTGGCTACATAGTTAGCAGAGGGGGGGAACCCATTGTTAACCTAGGCAATGGGACCACAATCGATGCTCTTGACCACCCAATTCTGAGTTAACAAGGCAGAGCAGGAGTCTACAGATGCATGATGCAGTGAAATGAACCAGGATAGGGAGCACAGGAAAAAGATGCCTTCAATGCAGCGGACAGCAGAGAGGAGGAGCTGGCGTCCAGGGGGGACCACCCTGAGCAGGGAAGAAATTATGACTCACAAGCATTTTAAGTTGTTGCCTACTTTGAAGCCAGCTGTCTGAGCATGGGAGAGATCCCTGAAGACCTGCACAGAAGAGCCCTGAGTCAGTTGGTTGCGATCATTAATCCTTGCTTGGTGTCCCCTGGAGCCACCTTCCACCAAGTCCACCAGCTATCTGGGCTGTCCATTTCTAATGAGGGCACCCCAAAATAAACACAACTGCTCACCTGCCCTAATCTTGAACAAGGTGGAAAGATAAGTTCCCCCCACCCTCCAGCACACCTTCTCTTAAACTGGCCAAGCCTCCTCCGCTGGTTTTGGCAGACATTTCAGGAACTACTAAGTTAGGCTAAAAATGTAGATGTCCCAGTAACATTCCAAACTAATTTCAAACAGCCAGCCTACTACAAATACAACCAAAATATAATTTAAACATCGATGCTTCTTATTATAGAAAGACAACAGCTGCTTAAAATATGAATTGAGAGCAATAACTAAGAAAACAGACAAATTTTCACAGGAGCTAAAAGAAAAACATCTTGTGACAGACATATTGATAGATAGGTATATATTTAGCCACAAAGCACCTTGTCCCACTCCAATCCTGACTTCAGAAGAGAGTGAAAATATTGAAATGTGTTATGGCCTCCTCCCTGACTTCCCACACTGAATGCAAGACTCAGATCCAGCACTCTTGGCCAGTGCAAAGGAAATGCTTAACATTGCCTGCTATGGTCTGGCCTGTAAATACAAGCTTCCTCTTCAGGTGCATTTAACCTGTCTTCAGAGAATAGATTAGGAAAAAAAAGGAAGTGGATGAAACAGCTTTATCTTCAGAGGTAGCCACGAACAGCACACCACTGAAATGAAACCTGAGAGGTTCTAGTACTGGACACAGAATAATGCCCTTTGGTTGGTTGGGGGTTTTATTTTTTATTTAGCTTTTCATCCCTCCCTACCTTCATGCGAATATACTGTGGCATCAGAATGGTGAGGTCAGCAGACATTTTAGACTAAGGAATTCTCTCATGCTTGCATTCATGTCCACACAAACCATATACTTCTCTTTGATCTCTCCATTGAGTACGTGTGGTGGTTTGAATGAAAATGGCCCCCACAGGCTCATAGGGAGTGGCATTATTTGAAAGGATTAGGAGGTGAGGCCTTATTGGAGTGGGCATGGCCTTGTTGGAGGAAGCATGTCACTGTGGGTGGGCTTTGAGGTTTCAGAAGTTCAAACCAGGCCCAGGGGCTCCCTCTCTCTGCCTGCTGCCTACCATTCCAGATGGAGGACTCTCCGCTCCTTCTCTAGCACTAAGTCTGCCTGTGTGCTGCCACGCTTCCTGCCGTGACTATAACAAATGAAACCTCTGAACTGAAGCCGGCCCCAACTAAATGTTTTCCTTTTACAAGAGTTGCCATGACCATGATGTCTCTTCACAACAATAGAAACCCTAACTAAGACAGCGCATTTTGCAAATCACTAAGGTGACAAAAATGCTCATGTAGCTGGAGAATTTCTCTGCAGCTCCCACCAAGCCCAGCCAGTCCCAGAGCCCACTTATAAAATAAACATACAGACACTTATATTATTTAAACTGTTTGGCCATTAGCTCAGGCCTATCATTGTCTAGCTCTTACTCTTATATTTAGCCCATTTTTATTAATCTATACTTTGTCACGTGGCTTACTGGTTCCCTACATCTTTCTTGTCCTGGCGGCGGCTGCAGGCGGTCTCTCTCTTCCCTTCCTGTTCCCTCAATTTTCCTCTCTGTTAGTCCCGCCTATACTTCCTGTCTGGCCAATCAGTGTTTTATTTATATAGAGCGATATCCACAGCACGCTCACTGATGCTACATGGAAGCATTTCCTAAAGGAACCCCAAATATTCACACACTATTTTCAGATAGTATTCATAGAACTATTGAAAACTCATTACTCTCATCATCTTTCTTGGAAGTTGGAAAGCAAGCACCATTATTTATACTATTGCTCTAGAGACACCAGTAATTTGGGTCTGGAAGATGTTTACATTTAAGACATGCTGTGCAGCATCAGTTACAACCTTTTTTAGTACCATATTTGTTTGGTCATCTTTTGGTAGCGATTCTAATTCTGTTGCACTACATAAACTAGGCTGGCCTCTAACTCGTAATCCTCCTGCTTCAACCTCCCAAGTGCTGGGACTATAGGCGTATGCCACCCAGCCTGACTTTCTAGTTATGTCTTCTGTAGAGTGGTGTAAAGAAAATGGATCGTGTCCTTAATGATTGGTATCATCAGTGTTTGGTGCTTTGAAGTGAGAGCAATACAGTTTCTGGAAAAGGCTGAGTGACATTTCCCGTCTCCACTAAACTGAGCCAGCAGAAAAAGAGACCCTAGAAGAAAAACTATCCTGGACATTTTCTCTTCTGGTAAAAAGTCTTGGACTTGCCCTCCTATGTAGAATAGGAGGCAAATATATTAAAGTTGAGACCACACACACATGCCACAGAGACCAAGATCCTTGGGTATCAAAAAGCCCCCAGATACATGTGTACCAGCTTTAAACATCAACTGATATACACATTTTCATTTCTAGTAGTTAACTTCAAGTGGAGATACTCTTTCACTGTGTGTGTGTGTGTGTATGTGTGTGTGTGTGTGTGTGTGTGTGTGTGTGTGTGTGTGTGTGTGTTATTTTGTTCGAGTCTTCCTCCTCAGAACCAGATTCTTAGGTTACTGCCTGTCATAGTTTGCTTTCTCTCTGTGATAAAGACCATAACTGGAAGAAACTTGGGGGAAGAAGGGAGTTGATTTGGATTACATGTCCCATGAATGGTAGCCCATCCTGAAGGGAAGTCAAGGCAGAAACTCAAAGCAGGAACTAAAGCAGAGAAATGCTGCATGTTAGCTTGCTCTCTATGACTTGCTCAGCCTGTTTTCTTATACAAACCAGAACCACCTGCCCCGTGGTGGCATCACTCACAGTCAGCTTGACCCTCCCACATCAATCACTGAGCAAGAAAACGCCGGCCGACATACCGGCAGGCCGATTTGTTGGAGGCATTTTCTCTGTTGGGATTCCCTCTTCCCAGATGACCCTAATTTGTATCAAATTGATTTAAAAAACAAACAACAAACCAAAAAAAAAAAAAAAGCAATAACAACAAAAACCTAACCAGTACACTAACTGAATCCATCACCTTTTACACCTCTAGAACAGAACTGCCTGTATTGTTATTTTGGCTTACTAAGTTTTTTTGGTTTTTGGTTTTTTTCCCCCTACAGGACCTCCTTGATACACAGCCCCGGAGCAGGCATACATGTGGAGCAATGGAAAGTTGGTCAAACTAACTCAGAATAGTGCATAGCTGGTGTCACTGTGGAAACCATAAGGGAGACATGTCATCGCCGTCCCCAGATGAAGGCAAAGATTTCAAAGAGCAGGGACTTTTGACTGCAATTCTGGTGTTAAAAATACTCTTTCTGCTCCAATGAATGATACGAAGGAGACTCATAACGTCTTTCTAGTATATTCTGTCTGTCGTTTAGCTCTCCCTCTCCTCTCTCTTCCTAATGACCACAAAATAAGAATGCGTGGAAAAAAACTTTTATTACCCCATCTTCAAACCAAACCCCAGATTTATGTGTATGACCCAGACACAATCACAGCTTTATATGGTCAAAATGAGTTCCCCAGCAGCCAGAGACCTGTTCCCAGACTAACAGGCAATTGACATCCAGACTCCCCATCAGACTGAAAGGCACCGGAGGAGCTGTGCTTGGAGTCAGGACACACTGAGAAGAAATGTGGGTTTGGAGGGACAGCTGCAGTCACTTTCATCTCTTGCCCTCCAAGGACTTGGCTGCAGCTCCTGCTCCTCAGTCCTCATCCTTCTCTCCATTTACACCAGAACAACGAGGAGCAGCGAAGAGCGAACAAACGATTCTTTGTAGAAAGGTGAAGAGAACACCAAGAGGTGCAGTCAATTAGGGGTGGGAGAAAGGATAGAGAGAACCTCAGGTTTGCATTTCTGGCTCCAGGGATGAAAGCCAATCAATGGAGGGCCACGTGACTGCTCCTAGGTGTTTGGAAAAGGCTTACCTCTTCTTGATGTCACCCCATTCCAGCCCAGAGCCATTCTTGAAATGTGTTAGGGTTCCCCTTCTGGTATCTTTTTTTTAAAACCAATATGCCATTGTTAAAGTGACACTTCAGAAAGAGAGAATGGTAGGCATTTGAGAAATATGGAAAAGACCTCACTCCTCTTTTCTTTTTAAAATCTCAAGATGAATCAGGCATAGATCCATGCCCATAGTCCCACCACCCAGGAAGTTGAGGCAGGAATATCTCTTGAGCCCAGGAGTTTAGAACTAGCCTGAGCAACATGACATAGTCAGACCCTCAAATTAAATAACAAAAGATGAGATCCCAACCTCTACACCTGAGGCTCAGGGAACATCTCAGAAGTGGGGTGGAAAGACCATAAGAGCCAGAGGACCAAGAAATCGCTGTGAAATAGTGTTTCTAGATGCAACAGGGAGCTACATGCATGAAATCTCAACAATATGGCTGTGAAGACAAGACCTGAATAATGCTAACACCAGTTGACATGCCAGTGTGACATGGCCCCACCCCTAGATGAAGAGCCTGGACGAAGGACTGCTGAGAGAGGAAAAACAGTCTTCCCCAAAAATAAGACCCCTAAATGGTTATTCAATACCAGGTGGTCTGTTGCTGAAATTTTCTCCAGTCCTGCCTGGCCCACGGTTAGGACAAATCTCTCTCACCCGCCAGTCCCACAGCCGCGCAGACCCAACCAAGTAAACACACAGAGACTTATATTGCTTGCCAACTATATGGCCGTGGCAGGCTTCTTGTTATCTAGTTCTTCTATCTTAAATTAACCCACTTCTATTAATCTAAAAGTTGCCACATGACTCGTGGCTTACCAGTATCTTAACATCTGCTTCTCCTCGTGGCAGCTAGCAGCATCTCTCTGACTCAGGCTTCCTGTTCCCAGAATTCTCTTCTCTGCTTGTTCCACCTATACTTCCTGCCTGTCTACTGGCCAATCAACATTTTATTTATCCAGAGCAATATCCACAACACAACAACATATACACACCAGCAACCATAAACGGGCTCAGCAGGTTGCATTTATGTATTTACTCACAAATATGGACAACAATAATGAAGGAGAAAGAGGGCATGAATTTGAGAGAGAGGGGAGAATGGTAGACGCTGGAGGGAGAAGAGAGAGAGGGGAAAATCATGTAATAACATGTTAATTAAGTAAAAAAATCTATAAACAAAAATAAGGTGTGAAAAAGAAATGCAAATGGATAAACACTCCTGTAATCACAGAAAAGCTACCACATGCAACACACACACACACACACACACACACACACACACACACACACACACACACACCACTGGAGCCAAGCTGCCCATTACTGATCTTAGCACCTCCTTCACTTCCTGGCAGCTTTGTGATCCTAGGAGTTTCTGTGCCTCAGTTTCCTCATCTTTAAAATGAAGGTAAAATCAGTTAATCTTCCAGAACTACTTCATGGGTCATGTGATTTATGATCAAGCAAGCACTCTGAAGATTAAATCTCAATAAATGTTAGCTATCCCTAAGTTATGCAAGTTACTTATTTTATGCCTTGGTTTATTAATCTATAAAAAAGGAAAAAAAACATCTGATTGGCTACATTGTTTTTGAAAAGATAGGAAGACATGATGGGAAAGCTTAGAAAGTAAATTTGACAGGGCAAGCAAGTCAGTTTTGGAAGAACTATTTAGAAAAATACATTAAAGCGTCAAACAGACAAGAAGTCACCCTGTCCACGTCTTTCAAATGTGTCTCTCTAGTAGCATCTTCAGTTCTGACTATTCTTCGAATTGGCAGGTTGAGAAAGGAGGGGAAAATCGTTTTTCCCTAGAACCTGCCAAACTCCCGTGAAAGCCAAGTCCAGGGAAGAGGTTGAGTTTATTAATGTTATTTTGGTCAAGTGTCTGAAAAATTTAAAGTTAGCAATTAATTCAAAAATTTTAAATGCATACTCTATACCAAATTATGAGCTAGATGTTTTCATACCTCTTGACAGGACCCCTGAGAACAAGAACTAGTATCCCGTTCACAAGAAGGCAAAGACTGGAAGGGGGAGAGGACATAGCCAGGTATGCCTGACCCTAGATGTTGTTGGTCCAACAACCGCATTGTGCATCTTTCCATCTTGAAAGTAGTTCTTGGTTGTTAAAACTGTGTTATAAGAATAGTACTAACTATCCTTTCCTGGGAGAGCCTGCCATTGTAAAATAAAATTTTCCCAACTTTGGGGGGAAAAAATGGCCTGAAAAAACAAAAATCATAGTACTGGTAGATGTTTGTTCTTTTCAAGGAGAAAAAACAACAACAACAACAAAAAAAAGTTTAATGGATCTTGCTAGCTTTTCTTTGAATTGGTGAATTCTAGAATTCACGCATGTACAGACATCATCATGCTTTGAACAATCTCTGCTAGGTATCATGACTGACGTTTTCATCAACACCATTGCTTCATCTCCTGGAGCCGCAGGGATATGCTTCACCATCTTGCTCAGTCATAAGTTGATTTTAACACAGTGGGGAAAAAAATTCCAAAGCAACTGGAATTAGATTTGAGTCATATGAAGTCAAGAAATCACTATTATCTTATTAGGTGTGAGAAGGGCATTATTATTTTAATGTAAGGTTTTAGTGACGGATACTAGCTTGAATAGAAATTAAATGATACATTTTGCACTTGATCTCAAGACCAGTAAATGTCAAAAGCTGGAGGATGAAAGGAAGATGAAGAGAATATTTGGAATTTTAAACCTAGGTGATGGAGAGAAATGAATGTGCTTAGAGTTTCTAGTAATGAAGACACGAGAATGTAATATTAATGCTCTGCCACCACACGCTGGCATGTTTTCTCCCTGCTCACTGTGGGAGCTCGAACAATTTGCTCTCCTGTAAAATGAGAGAAGAACATCTAATTTGTGGGGTTTTTTTTTTTTGGAGGGGGAATGCGGAAAACACGAGACCCTAAAGAGGTGTCCAGTCACAAGGCAGTGATGGCACATGCCTTTAATCCCAGCACTCGGGAGACACAGCCAGGTGAATCTCTGTGAGTTCAAGGCCAGCCTAGTCTACAGAGTAAGATCCAGAACAGGCAACCAAAACTACACAGAGAAAGCTTGTCTTGAAAAAAAAAAAAAAAAAAAAAGAGGTGTCCAGTCATGTCAGTGACTTTCCCTCTGGCTTTCCTCCCTTTTTAAGTGTCATATGCAAATTTAAATGGTAAGATGACATTTGGGTGGTAGTTAATCACATTCTACCAAATGCGCTCGATGGCATCTTAAAGGAAACGGATTTCTGTAGTGCAATTATAAGATTCCACTTATAGCAATAAAACATATAGAAACATGTTCAGAGACCTCATTTTCATGGAGTAAGATACAATTGGAATAGGAAATGATGGTCATTTGAAAGTGGTTCTTAAAATGCTGCTCATCAATTAATTTTTTAATGTATCATTTCAAAGTTTTGAAATATATTTCATTAATATACATAATTTCAAATTAATGTGTTTGTGCCAATACAATACAATTTGCACAACACTATCAAAATACCTCAGCCTGCATCATAGACACATTGCTTAAATTTCTGCGTAAAATGGAAATCTTTTAAAATCAGAACTGATGCTGAAATAAACACTTCAGCCACTTTGTAACTAAAACACTGTATTTCTCTGTTAATATAAATAATAATGTCCATAGGCAGACACACTCTTTTTACTTGTATAACGCTGAGAGTTATTAATGAAATAACAAAGAATTATGTCTAAACCAGACGGTCTTTGAAGTTAGATGAATCTCAGCCGTCAGGGATACTTTAAGAAGAATAATGACCCAGAGGTATCGCTCCCCTAACCTGCCTCTCAGGTCACCCCATTATCGCTCATGGAGACTAAATGTGGTGCTTTAGAAAGCAGTTAGTTTTTGAAACTTTTACAAAAGAGCAAATTCTGTGCCACATGGACAGTTTAAATTTTCAATTAAGAACACACATTCATCATCTTCACTAGCACAAACCTGGGCCCAGACGCTTCTAAAGGGCAGTGGAACAATTTCATACGTTAAATCCCGTCAAGAATAACCTGTGCAGGGATGGCAAAAAGAATGCCAGCTTTGAAGCCGGGAGGGAAAAATGTATTTCTCTATGAAAAACCATCCGTCTTTAGGATCTGTTTCATGTTTCTTCAAACGTTCCATGTCAACCCTTCCCCCAAAGCAAGATTTGAGATGGAGTTACGTAATTTATGGTCATGCTTTAAGCATATTATAGTACTCTTTGATAGTTTGGGGCTGTTTTTTTTCTTCACAGGTCTCTGGAAACAGTGAGCTGACTCTGAACTGACTTTTGCTGTGGAGAATAGAATGGTGGCAGGATGTCCAGAAATGAGAGGCTAATGGGCGTGATAGAGTGGGGGTGGGGATGTTGCAGAAAGAACATTTTGCTAATTTGAAAGCTGCAACCTAAAGAATTTGTGCTCTGAGCACAGACACAGGATGGGCACTCGTGGCTAACTACGAATATCAGTAGGGGCATGAACTTTGTGTCTAGCACAGTGTTGCTAAGTCCAACAGCTGTATGCAAGAAGGAAAGTTGTATCTAGTGGGTGTCTCCTTGCTGGCAGGAAGAATGGCAAGGAGATCCTTCGCACATTTCATCTTACGTCATCATATGCTGCATGAGGCAGCTGCTCTTTCCCAGCATGCGTAGATTGGGAAACGGAGACTCAAAGGAATTGAGGAGTCTATCTCAAGTGGCCTCTCGGGTAGAGCTGAGCCCCAGTGCGTTCGTCCCGAAGCTTGTGATTTTCCCACAGCAGAAGTTGATTCACCGCAAGGTTATGCATTCTCTGTGGCTCCTCAGTTCTTCAAAGGCGAGTAAAGGACTTGTGGGGCGATCCTGTCAGTGCAAGACTTTTAAGCCATAAATTAATGAAAATCAGTGAGGAAATGTATCTAAATGACACAGACACTGAAGTTAGGAACTGGGTGAGACAGCTTCAACCATATGTCCATCACCTGAATCCACTGTTCTTCATCTCTGTGTGGCTCGTGGCATCCTTTGAGACTCTGACAACAGCTAAGAAGCTGAATATTTACGCAAACCTACAGAGAGATGAAGGACTGCCCCCCCCCCACATTGCTGGTTTAGGGGTTCTTAAATCCTTCCTCATCTTATTCTGTATAAAATGCATATAGATATGAAAATATTTGTGCATGCCAGTGAAGGACTCTTCAGATACCCTTAGGTACTTGGTGAACACAAATTGTCTCAAACTTGACCACAACTTTTGAATGGATCCATCAATGGCAAGGATTACCTAGGACCTTGGATAGTGAATTCACTCATCTCAAGCAAATCCATCAGAAGAGAACCACATAAGAAAAACACAATGGTTTATAAAATCTGTGACATTATCCCACCTCTTGGAGCTCTGAATAATGCATGGGAAGTTAGTTTTATTTTCACCCATCAGATGAAATTTTGTCCTAATTATTGCATGTAAATCAGTGCCAGACCAGACTACGGGACCCAAAACCTGACAGAATCGAACCCTTCATCCACAAGTCAGCCTCCTATTAAAGAGGAAGGAAGTCATAAGAGGAATCGGAACCTCGCTGCCCATCACCAAAACTCTTTTCCCCCCCCAAAATGAGAAGCTTCAAGAAAAGCCCAAGAGAAAAGTGAAGCAGTAGATGGCACAAGCTAGCTATGATGAGAATTTAAAGGGGTGCTGTGTATGGAAGGGGGTGCCTGTGCATATGGCCGGGCACTTCAGCCAGCTAAGCAGGGATTATGTCCAGTCAGAGGTTAGAAAATCGAAAGAAAGAAAGAAAGAAAGAAAGAAAGAAAGAAAGAAAGAAAGAAAGAAAGAAAGAAAGAAAGAGAAAGGAAGGAAGGAAGGAAGGAGAGAGAGGAGAGAGGGAGAGAAGGAGGGAGGGAGGAAGGGAGGGAGGGAGGGAGGGAGGGAGGGAGGGAGGAAGGAAGGAAGGAAGGAAGGAAGGAAGGAAGGAAGGAAGGAAGGGAAAAAGAAAGTTGGCATAGACAGGGCATTTCAGGACACTGACATGATAAATTAGTGTACTCTGCCCATTGTTATTACTTCCTTTCTATATTTTCGTATTCAATGTTTATTAGTTAATATTACAGACTCAGCAAGGTAATTTCTGGCTTGGGATCTGCCACCAATTAGCTCTGAAAATTCAAGAATGTCTCTCTGGGACTTAATGAGATTTCCTCAGTCTTTCGAACAGTCTGGAAGACTGTAAGGCACAGCAGACATGCATGAAAAACCGTTCAGTGGTACAAAGAATCAGGAAGGAGGAAACTTCAGCACCAAATCCATTGGGGTCACTCTCTGCCTCTTCTAGGATGAGGGGAGAGAGTTGAAAACTTGGATGGATCCAACTCTTTTTTTTTTTCCTTCTAAACTAAACGGAAAACCTGAAGACATGGCCAGACAGGGACCAATAAACAAAGGAAGCAGTCCATTCCCAGCACCACCCAGTCTCTGTTTCAGCCTTGGCACCTTGACTCTGCTCTTTTCTCCCATCCTGTCTGCCACCTGCAAAAGCTTGGGGGCTGTTCTGCAGGTCCATCTTCTGAATTGCCTCTCACCTCAGAAGGAGTCTGTGACTGCACTGGGGTGAAAGGAGGCTCAGTCACCACTCAGTTACCTCATCAGAGGCTCAGCAGGGATGCAGGAAGCAGCAAATGATGCACGTGCATTGTTCCACAACCACACTTAAATTTGGGCCTCTTCCAGTCTTTTAGGTACTTTTAAGGAAAATAACCGTATTAAGCCAGTTCACACTAAGCTGCGAGGGACCCATAATTCTTGCATATCCTAAAGTCATTTGCATTTTAAATAACATCTTTCAGAGAGGAGAGAGAGAGAGAGAGAGAGAGAGAGAGAGAGAGAGAGAGAGAGAGAGAGAGAATCACTTTTGATGAACTGGTAGAAAGGGAAAATGAATACAGCAAAATCAATTGTTTAAGCAAGCTTTTAGTATGAGGAAATATGTAAGTACAGGTAGGTCAGAGTTCTGAAGTTAGATTCCTGCACCCGTTTTACACAATTCCTTCCATTCCTCCTGTTTTGAATCCAGAGAGAAACTTGGAATGTTCTTTCTGGCCCTCCCCTCTGGCCAGACAGATTCCCAGGCTAAGACTGGCTGAGACTCTGGCAGCTGGGATGGATAAACATTTGTAACTGTCTGTTATTTATAAGTTGGAAGCTGTTTATGTTAATAAGATTTCTAAAATTCCACCACTACATTTGTGACAAATAACACAAACACCAAGTTAATGCCTAAAACCAAATCAAGAAGTGAAACATGTCCTTTTTTGAGCTATTTTACTCTTTGCTTGTTTTCACTGTTCAGAAAACATCTGGGAAGGGGTGGAAAGGGAAGCTGTGTGTTTTTGGTGGTCCTGAGGATAGCACTCAGTATTTGGGCAGCCTGGGCTAGCACTCTGCCACTGAGCTCCATCACCACTCCTGAAAGGGGTATTTTGCTTATTTATTTGTTTTATTTTTTTAGACAGGAATCACTATGTAGCGCTGCTGGCCTGCAACTCTCTGTTGTAGACAAACGATCAGACATCTGCCTGCTTCTGCCTCTTCAATGCTAGGATTAAAAGCTTTTACCGCCATGCCCAGCCTGAAAGAGACTCCTGGTGATTGCTTACTTAAAGGTTTACAAGCACGTAATTTGGGAAGTCACAAATACTGTGATGTCTCTATGTCCTTTGAGCTTTATAAAAGTGACTTAGAAATAATGAAAGCAAGGTCTAAAACCATTCAGTATCTATAGAAGTTTGTGCATGCACATATATGAACAAGTAGCTATATGAACATGTGACTATAAACACAAATACATGTATCTATGCATGTACATAGATACACATACCTACATATTTACATAGTTGGATTTTGTTTAAAATCTACATGCTTGGTCACTCAATTGACATGCTTATGTTAATATTTTAAAATTTGCATTACCTTTTAGTGTGTGTGTGTGTGTGTGTGTGTGTGTGTGTGTGTGTGTGTGTGTAAATGCCACAGTGTTTATGTAGCGATCAGGGGAAAACTTGTGGGAATCATTTCTCTCCTTGCACCCTGTGAGGTCTCGGGAGACACACACCAAACTATCAGGGTCGGCAGAGTCTTTATCCCTGAGCCTTCTCTCCGGCCCAAGAAGATCATTTTTTACTTTCCCACATTAGAATATTAACAGTTTGCTCCTGGACACAGGCGATCAAAAACAGCTAATATGGTTAGCACTGCTGAAACCAGAAGCAAGAGCATTCACTGTGGGGCAGGCAGCTCCAGGAACCTACCACCTTACCCAGCTTAGCCTTTCAAAGGATGCATTCTGTTACTACTTCTCACAGCCTGATTTCAGAGCTAAGTCAACCAGGGCCTTGACAAAGCCTGTTTCGACTCCAGGCTTAGCAGCACTGACTAGATGTATAGCCCACATTATTCTGAATATCTAGAATCATCCTAATCTAAAGTGCAAAATACCCTGAGGTAGGAGAAAGGTCAGGTTTCCAGGTGATTAGGATGAGGGTGACAACTTGACAGATTTGAAGACTATGTAGTCTTTTTCCTGCTAGTATTTATTGGGGGAAGGGAGTCACCTCCTCAGTGATGGAAGCTACACTAATGAGTTTAGGAAAATGACTGGTAGGCAAAAATGTATACAAGAGGAATGCGAAGTGGAAGGCATGCCCTGAAAAATCCAAGCACGGACTGAACCAATGGGAAAAAGACTCTAGAGCAGTGTTTCTCAACATGTGGGTCACGACCCCATAGAGGTCACAGATCGGATATTTACATTACGATTCATAAAAGTAGCAAAATTGCAGTTATGAAGTAGCAATGAAACATTTTTATGGTTGGGGGTCACTGCAGCATGAGGAACTGTGTTACAGGGTCCCAGCGTTAGGAAGGGTGAGAAGTGCTGCTGTAGAGTCAATAATGCTGAGTCTCAGGCCTACATTTGTCACTCACGAGCTGTATGACCCAGGACGTGGTTCTGACCTTTCTCCTCATCTACATAATGAGTGTAACAGAGCCCACCCCCTGGGTGGTCTGTGAGCCATTGGTATGCTGTTTCTGGCCCAGCAGCAACAGTAGCTGCAGATCTTTCTAGATGGAAGAATAGCTCTGATCCACCCTGTTCTATCTTCTCCAGTCTATATGGACTTGGAACTTTTTATATTGGGACTGTTCTTCTGGGCAAACTGTCATATGATGGAACAAACAACATTCTCATCAAAGACACTTAAACAAGTAGGGTTCTGAATAGACATGGGGTCCTTTCACGTTATAGCTCAGTGGTCAAACCCCTATGTGCATGTGGGTTCAGTACTACCCAACACATACGTACATACATACATACATACATACGTGTGTGTGTGTGTGTGTGTGTGTGTGTGTGTGTGTGTTAATGGGGTAATGGAGAATAAAGCTTGAACTTTTACCTAATACGCTAACATTTATAATGTGAGCAAAACAACTTAGTGAGGAAGATGGGATTTGGTTCCTCTTAATTAACCCCCTTTGTAGAAGCAAGTTTAATCCTAGTTCCTCCAGTGACTAGAAATGTGACCAAAGAGGTTCGAACATTGCCTCCAAAACTCATGCTGAAGTTTGTCATCATACACGGGGGCAGGGCCTTCGAGCGCTGAGCAGGTCACAAGGGCCTCTGGAGCGGTTGATGGCTTCTTCATGGTGGTGGATTGGTTACCACAGAACTGCTTATACTGTGCAAGTGCCTTCGTACTCAATCCCCCTCCTCCCTACCCCTCCTCCCCCATCCCTTTCTTCCTTCTCTTCTTTTCTCCATCCTTCGCTCCTCAGAATGCTTTGCCACAGGGCACCAGCCCCCCCCCCCCACACACACACAAGGTTCCAGCACCTTGATATTGGACTCCCAGCCTCTGACACTGTCTGAAATGAGCTGCTTCTCTTCGTAAATTATCCAGCCTATGGCGTTCTACCGCAATATAGAAGGGACTAGGCTTAAAAACAAATTCACTTACATTTTTAAACCTCCATTTTCCTTCTACAATAATGTTACGCTCATCTTTCAGGGCTATCATGAACGTCAGCATAAGATAACGTATATAAAGGGGCTTGGTAAACTGCACGTTCTAAATAAATGTGACTGTATCTATTACAAAATTAAAGTTGTTCAACAATGATGCCCAAGCTTTGCTTAAAATTGCCTCCCTGTCATCGAATTTAATACAAAGCAGACCTTTCTCAGAGCTCATCAAGGACCATTTACATAATGAAATATCTCTGTAATGTCATTTTAAGGGGATGCAGAATGTGGATCAGGCCCATTATCCAGGGAGGCTCCAATTCTCAGGTTTGCCCTGCCATACAGAAGGCTTCTTCATATTTACACTTTAATGAATCCAACAGTCTCACCAGGGAACTCACAGGACTGTTGAAATGGTTGCTTTTTAACAATGTGTTTCTCTTCTTATTTCAAAACACATACAGGTTGTGTGAACTTTGCTTCTCAGTGGTAACTGCTATCAATATTTTAGGTCACAAATTCCTGCTTTTAAAATACGATGATGTGAGGCTGAGGAGACGGCTCTGTGGACAAGGTGTCTCTCTTGGAAATGGGCAGCAGAACTGAGGTCACCAGCATAGTGGTGTGTGTCTGTAACTCTAACACTAAGCAGGCAAAGACGGGGCCGGTCGACGAACGTGCCAGCCAAGCAGCCTAGTCAAGTGCTCTCAGTCCAGTGAGAGACTCTGTCTCAAAAAATTAAGTGGCAAGCGATAAAGGAAGGGGCCTAACATTGCCACTGGCATCTGCATGTGCATAAGCACACAAACCCACACTCACACATACAACACACAACAACAATAACAATAGCAATGTCAATATAAACCTGGAGACATAGATATTAACTACAGAGTTACCAAGAAGCTCTCTGGACTACAGGTTTCATAGTTCGTCTTTTTGTTCAATAACATATCCCAGAGGCCTTCACGCCATCACAACAGCAGTAATTTAATGACTTTGTAACATTACATTGAACACACCTCTTGCTATTTATTCTTCTAGCCTGGGCTGTGAGCTACATTGTCTGTCCCCTCGTTTTCTATTTTGAACGATGTTAAGAGCATTCTTGTTGCTCCATCATTGGTTCAGAACAAATTGCACATCACTTAAGGGCTATGGGAAGTAACAAAGCTTGTGGTAATGATTGCTGAATTTCCCTTCAGACAACGTGCCAGCTGGTGCTTATTAGAGTAGTTATTTTCTGCCTTTGTTTATATTGATACTACATGTTTTTATTATTACATATTTGCTAAAGAACGCTTTAAGGGCTGGAAAGATGGCTTAACAGCTAAGAGCAGTGGCTGCTCTTCCAGAAGACCCTAGTTCAATTCCCGGCACCCACATAGTAACTCACAACCACTTGTACCTCTAGTTCCAGGGTATCTGATGCCCCTGTTTGGCTGCTGAGAGGGCACCAGACAAGCATGTAGTACACAGATATACATGCGGGCAAAATGACCACACACATAGAATAATTTTAAAAGAGTGCTTTAAAAACGTAAACAGCCCCCAATCATCAAATTTCCATTACTCCTCTACCTAATTAATCAGTTTAATTATCAACACTTCGCCTTACATCTTTATGGTATTTGTAAGAATTTATATTGTGTTTTAGTGGTACATTTTTATTTTAGTGCTTTGGTGTATTTACCTTATCGATTTTTAAAAAGTTATTTTCTGAAATACACGTTGCAAATATTTCCTTGTGTTTTAATGATCATTTCCGAGCTTTTGGTGCTGGGAGTCAAAGTCAACCCACCACATCTTCATTCTCTGACTCTTGTCCGGGGTGAATTTGGAGGTGGAGTTCATTTTCATCTCCATCGCTCAGATTTTTGCTTTCTGACCCTCCGCCCCCTGTGTTGGCCTGAGCGGGGCCTGCCCACTCCGCTCGCTCTTCCATCCCACTGGAATCAGTTTGATACCTCGTTCATGGGTGACAATCTTATTTTTTCCCTCAAACAGCTAACCAGTTTTCATAAGACATTGATTTTTGAAAAAAAAAATTATCCTTTTATGCTTGATGGAGAAGCCTTTGTTCTCCTGGGCCTCATTTAGTTCTCCGTACCATACTGAAGAGATTACTTTGGTTTCCTTAGAAAGTTTTTCCTGCTCATGACTGAGAAATTTCATTTCCTTTTAAAAAAATACTATAATTACCAAAACAATAGCTGTTTTGGCTGCTTGGTTTTTTTTAATATATATATCATAACAATATACTTAAACTCTAATTGGCTTCCATGTATACAATACACACACAGGCACACACACACACACACATTACAAGACTGGTAGAATACATAAATTAGCATCTAATCACCACATATCACTTTTAATATTTAATAAAAAAGATCTGGCTTTTTCTAATATCACTTTTATTTGTTAAATATTTAAGCAAATATTGCTCCTATTCCTTACTCTTAATAGAAACACACATACACACTTCAGCCAAACATAGAATCAGGCCAGGTGGTGGTGGTGGTGGTGGTGGTGGTGGTGGTGGTGGTGGTACACGCCTTTAATCCTAGCACTCGGGAGACAGAGCCAAGTGGATCTCTGTGAGTTCAAGGCCAGCCTGATCTACAGAGCAAGATCCAGGACAGGCACCAAAACTACACAGAGAAACCCTGTCTCGAAAAACAAACAAACAAACAAAAACAGAATCAGGAGTGCATGTGAACAGGGCAGGAGGCACTCCAACTTCCCTAAAGTAAAAAACTGTATCAGTCAAATGCAAAAAGAATTTCCACTTGCAGACAAATCGACTGTGTGTGGAGAATGAGGCAAGTTTCTAAAGTTTTAGGCTTATTGACACCATTCCTTTTCATACTGTTTCTCCATTGCAGCAGAGCATGGAGGGCAGGTTGATTTCGTTCCTGCTGCCCAGGGTTGTTTGCTGACCCAAAAATTCATCATGCTGGTTTGTGCCAGAGTGTAGGGCTTGGTATTGCTCGGCTTGCAGCCTTCTTAATATTCTCTGGTTATTCTTTTGATTTCTAGTAAGTTTAATTTTTAAAGTCAGCACTACATTGCCATTCTAGCTGTTTCTAATAATTTCTATTCTACATTTCATTTTTTCCATTGCTGGTCAGGTGGAATCTGCCTTGCCTTCAGCTGGTTTTTTTGTTTGGTTGGTTTTTGTTGTCGTCCCCCCGCCCCCTGCCTGCGCCCCCCCCCCCCCCCCGTTGCCGTGATAAAACACTCTGGCAAAGGCAACACTAGGGACAAAGGTCACTCAGCCCCACAGTTCAAGGGTACAGTCTGTCATGGCAGGAAAGTTAGAGCTTGAAGCAGCTGCCACATTGGATCTGGAATCAGGAAAGGACTGAATGCACACTGCCGCTCAGTTCCCTTTCTTCATCTCTACAGCCCCGGATCCCCTCCAGGACATGGTACCACTCCCAGTGTCTGGATCTTCACAACTCAATTCAGTCAAGACAATTCGCCACAGCCATGCTCAAGGCCCATCTCCCAGGAGATTATAGACCCAGTCAAGTTGACAACTAAGACTATCACTAATCCCCAAAAGAAACAGCAGAAAATACCAAGCATTATGTGATTTTAATTATGTAATGTATGCATATGTCCTAGCCATAGTTTGAAATCCACTAAAACAAGTGAAATCATATTGAACAAAAATTACCTTCAGGTGCAAAGGGGTTCCAACGATTTAAAAAGTTTTACAAAACTTCTGTATTTTGATTTCTATGTTTAAAACACAATACAATGCATGAAGCCAATGTTAGATAGTCCTTGTCATGTGCCAGAACTCTAGTCAGGACTTCTCAAACTTGATCTTCAAGGTGAACGCTAAGAATGAATCCTAAGATGTATTACTATTATTATCCCTTACTTGATAAATTAAAAAATGGAAGCACAGAGAAGTTAAGCCATCTGTTTGGAGGCACACAGCCAGGAAGCACAGAGCTAGGCAGCCAGAGTTATCAAAGACAAGCATCATTATACTGAACACTGAATATGGCCTTAATTTCAGAAACCATGAAGGTGATCAATTTTGTTTCAGAGTATTGACCTGTAGGCTTCAAGATCAGTCAGCAATGAAACATGACTGATACATTTGGAGCTTAAAGTGTCTGAAGCTCAGACCTGAACACATTTTACAGTTGCTTTTAACTGCTGTGAAAACTGTCTTAGTCTGTTCATTGTTTCCATAGCAAAATGCCAGAGGCTGGGAATGTTACAAAGAAGAGAAAAACCTTCAGTAGCTGGTTAGGTTGCCTGGTGAGGGGTACTTTTTGCTCCTGAGATAGTTGTAATGTTAGTAAACTTTCCATCCCAATAACTATCTGAAATTACTCAATGTATGAAGAGAAAAGGTTTACTCCCTGCCTCCATCCCATTTTGGAGGTTTCATTCCTTCATCAACTGTGGCGAGGTAGCTCAGCATGGCAGAAGCGCAGAGCTACGCAGAGCGCAGCTGCTCAACACCTGGCCAGAAAACAAAAGGAAAGGAGGGAGTGGCAAGATCCCATGATCCCATTCGGGGGCACACACCCACGGATCCAAATACCTTTTATTAGGCCTAGAGTCTTACAGCGCTCAGCTGGGACATTGAGTCTTTATTGCAAGGGTTTTGGGTTTTATTCAACGTTTCAACCGTACCAGGCACATTGTTTCCACACCTGCAGGAGGAAACAACAGGGTGGAAGATGGAGAGTAAATACACGAAACATCACAGGAAGCTCCTGTATTATACAAAGAACTCATTGGCAAGGAGCGGATCCTCAGGACCTAATCACCTCCTCAAGGCCCTAACTCTTAACCCTGTCACACTGGTCATTAAGTTTCAACACCTGAAGTTTGGAGAGGACACAGTCAAACCATAGCCCTGTGAATAAAAGTACAGGTTTATAAGAAATGAAGAAAGTGTTGGGGGTGAACAGATGCTCCTCAAGTTATGCTGGTGTCACAGCCTGACAAACCCACTCTTAGCTCTCAGTCACTGCTCTATGGCTGTGAAGAGATACCATGACAGAAGCAACTACTATCATAAGAGAAAGAATTGAATTGGCGGCTTGATTACAGCTTCAGAGAGGCAGTCCATTATCATCATGGAGGGGAGCACAGTGGTATGTAGACAAGTACTAGAGCAAATAGATGAGAACTACACCCTGATCTGTAGGCAGAGAGACAGACTCTGGGCTTGGTATGGGCTTTTAAAACCTCAAAGCCCACCTCCAGTGACACACTTCCCCCAGCACAGCCATACCTCCCAATCCTCCTAATCCTTTCCAATAGTACCACTCACTGGTGACGAAGCATTCAAATATATGGACCTATGGGGGCCATTCTTAGTCAAACCACCACATCCACCATTAACTGGAAATCTCATGAGGTAGAAATGCATTTAATCCGCCACATCTATGGGACATTACGGTTTAGCCCAGTCCATCTTAAGCCTGCCCAGGACATATTAGCCTATAGTTGAGAGGAATCATGAAGCAAAAAACTTACTTTAAAAAACATTTTGCCGCCGGGCGGTGGTGGCGTACACCTTTAATCCCAGCACTCGGGAGGCAGAGCCAGGCGGATCTCTGTGAGTTCGAGGCCAGCCTGGGTTACCAAGTGAGTTCCAGGACAGGCGCAAAGCTACACAGAGAAACCCTGTCTCGAAAAAACCAAAAAAAAAAAAAAAAAAAAAAAAAATTTTGCCTATGTGATATTGAAACCTATTCATGGAAGCGCTAGTGACAAACTGTACTACAGAGGGAGTTGTATCTGTGTAAGACTGAATGGCTCATGGGAGACTGCGGCTCACACCACAGCCAACATCTCAAAAAGAGGGTTAATATGTCCATTACCATCCTCAAAGCTCAAAGCCCAAAATTCACAGTGCTCTGTCTTCAGAATGCACATCACGTTTCACAACATCTTAATGTTGAGAAATCACAGGACAAGACTTCGGAAGTCAAGGACTGTCTGTGTCCACCTATTTATGTATAAAACAGAGCAGACGAAGACTCAGTAGGTGCTTGCTACCAAGCCTGAGGATCTGAGTTTGATACCTGGGAACTGCATGGTGGAAGTAAGAACTGACTCCCACAAGCTGTCCTCTGACCCCCCACACTGATGTGGTGGTGTGGGCAAACACTCATACACATATACAAACACACACACATATAAATAAAATAGAATTTTTAATGTACAAAGGTTTGAAATAATGCATTATGAGTGATAGAGACAGAAACATCACATGACAATATCAACGAACTTGATATCGTGAAGCTTATCCAAAGACATGAGATGAGGCAATGTGAGAGGAATGGAGAAGCAGTTGTTGGTCAATATTGTGCATACCCAGAGCATTCCAAGCTACTGATAATACAGTGCAGCCGTGGGGCTCATCACAGTGTGGCTGGCTTAGGAGGCTTTACGTCTTCTACAGCAAACGGGACAGGATTTGAATTACAACAGATGGCTGCCTAATGAATGCACCAGAAAGGGGAGGGAACAGTCCAAGAGTTAAGTGTAAGAAGAAGAGCCAAGATTTTAAATAAACATTGTCAAGCACATACTTTGGAACTCATCATGCCAAGGGCTTGAAAGGGTATTCTAAAGCTTAAAAATGTTCTTCATGCTACCAGCTCCATACAAACAATACTGACCCTTCTACAAAGCCATGACTGATTTTAAAATGAATGTGAAGTTTGGATACAAAAAAATTGAACACACTTCAGTGAAATCATATTGAGTGCTATGCTTTATGTTTTATTATCCGTGGCTGAAGTTTCTGGAGATTATTAAGAACCTGAGAATAGGAGCTGGGGAGATGGCTCAGTGTACAAAGTGATTACTATGCAAGTCTGAGGACCTAAGTCCACATTCTCAGCACCTACCCACATCAAAAGCTGGGCACGGCTTGGCTACTTGCACCTGTAATCTCAGAACTGCGAGGTAGAGGCTGAAGGATCCCTGAGGCTAACTGGGAGGGATAGTCTAACCAATCAAGTGAGCTCAGGTTTAGCAAAAAAAAAAAAGTCAGGGGCAGACTATTAGGGGGAGGGGGGGTAAGAGCACTTGATGTGCAGGAATGAGTTCAAATCTCCAGAACACAATTTTTCAATGTCAGCATCTGCAATACAAGCACTCCTACAGGAAGCTTGAGGGACAGCTAGTCTGGCATCCACAATCTGGAAAGCAACAAAGACCTTGGCCCCAACAAAGTGGAAATCAAGGACTGGTTCCTAAGGTTATCTATCCTCTGATCCCAATACCTGCTGCAGGGTGGGCAAGCCCCACATTCACATACACAGAGTCTCTCTCTCTCTCTCTCTCTCTCTCTCTCTCTCTCTCTCTCTCTCTCTCTCTCTCACACACACACACACACACACACACACACACACACACACACACACACAAACAAATAAGTATTAAAAATAAAAACTCTGTATCAGGCCATTTCCTGGGAACAGTCTTTAAAATGTGGTATTATTCTTTGTTTCTAGGTTTTTATATGTTAAGTATTATATTCTTTCTAAAGATCTTCAAATTAAAGGTATTCCCTTATGTTTTAAAACTAAAGCAGTATTTTGTGGTTTATCATGCAAAAAAAATACTTTTAAACCTTAATAATGACAAACAATCTTGAAATTTTTCCAAGTAAAAATAAATACTTCCTCTCAGAGAAAAAGAGCAATTTTTAAAAATTAGATAATGGTCATTCATGTAAATATTTTCTCTACTTCCTAAGATGAATGGGATAATATTTCTGGTAACAACCAAGAACTGAGTGCCATATTGTGGAAGTTAACTTAGAGTACAATTATAGCACCATGAAATAGGTTCTGGGTTATGATTTCTTGTAGTCTAAACCTTTTTTTTTTTTTCAATTCCCCTAAGAGTCTTGAATTGCAGGCTTGGCTCCCAGTGCCTTGGTCTTCAGTGTTCAGAGGTGTTACCTCGGGCTCTAACCTCATCGGTGGATTAACACAATGATTGACATATTTAGGTGGCTATAGGGAGGTAGTAGAAAATTGAGGAGGTGGGACTAATCAAATGAAGCACATCACTGAGGTTTGAAGGGCTAGCTATCGATCTATCATCTATCTCCTCCCTCTCCCCCCCTACTTTAATCTCTCCCTCCCTCCACACCCACATGAACTCCACCACAATGTTCTGCCTTACCACAGGTCCCTAAACCATGATGCCAAGTGACAACCTGAGCCAAAGTAAGTATTTCCTTCATTAGGTTTTATCTCTTCAGGTCTTTTGTCACAGTAGCAGAAAGGTGGCTTCCACACTAAATGGGACAGGCCATTCAATGCAGCAGCAATCAAATGTGCTAATTTTATAAGCACAAGGGAAAAGTGGTCCTGGAACTAACTTTGCGGCTACAGAAAAAATTTTATCTACTATCAGTTTCATCCACTGCCTCATGAGTCCAGGCGGGGTACTGGCTGTTATTGAACATGGCCTTCCTAGCAATGCTTTTATGCTTGCTCAAAGCCATTAGGTGCTGCTGTGATTTATCCAATCATAAAAACAAGTGCAGGCTGTCTGGGTGCTTTTCTGACTTAAAAACTTGTTTGAAAGCATTCTTTTAGGTCAAGGAACAAAAAACATCTCTCTAAGGTGGGAGTGGGTATAAAATACCTTTTGTATTCGGGGAACACACTCCATGGCCAACAGGAGTGGGGAACCCAGAGTTGTGGGTCAGAGAGCGTTTGGAAGCTGTCTCCAAGAGTTCCTTTTCCTCATGAGACCGTTTCAGGTCTGTTGGCGTTTTAGAAAAAGCACTGCACAGCTGTCATCTAGTGAATGGATTGTGAAAAAACAGAACAGGGGCAAATGAAGAAACTTTAGGAACAGACTAAGAAAAACATAAAAGAATGGGCTGTTTATAAGAGGTTAGATACTGGGCTGGTGATTTAAGCTTTAAAAAAAAAAAGATGATTTCTGACTGTTACTTGTACCACAGTAAGGAAAAACACAAAAAGTATCGTTTGAATTACCCTAAAAGATTATGCAAAGAGCACTCAGTCACATAAAAAGAAAAGGATGAAAACATGCTTATTTATGTGGTTTTGCGTTGGGTGTTTTTTTTTTTTTGTTCGGTTTTTGTTTTTGAGATAGGGTCTCACTATGTAGCCCAGGCTTGCCTTCCCTGTCTCCATCTCCCCAGTGCTGAGATTACAGACATACACCCCCCATTCCACGTAACAGCTATATTCATTATTTCCTCGAGATTGAATGCTTTGCAAAGATGAGGTGTGGGTAAGAAGGGGTGGTCTGTGAGCCTCTCATTTGGAGATAGTTGGTAGGAACACAGTCCCAAGAGCTATCTAACCATCTCTGGATGACCCTGGAACTCAAAACGATTAACCTAAAACCTGGTGAGACCCTCCTGGGGATTCTGTTTTGAAGCCTTCAGACCCATATTCATAGGTGACTCAGTTTCTAGTCAGCCTTCTCCCCAGAACTCCCATGTACCCAGCCGATTCAAGAACTTCTTGGGAATATCAAAGACGTCATAGAGGCAGCATCCCCAAGTCCAAACTTGTGATTTCTTTCCCCTAATTTGACTTTTTCCATTACCATCTAGTTCAGAGATTGGCATCCTCCACCAAGAAAGCAGACTAGCTAGCCGCAACCTTTGTTATTATCCTTGACCATGGTCATTCCCAGAATTCTATCAATTACTGATATCTGTAATCTTCCTCTCTTTTAATCAAATCTCTCCATTCCCAATATCTAACATCTATACTGGACAACTCTGGGGGGTTTCCACTATCATAAGCTATCAAGTGAATGAACAGAGAAGCCTCCTGGAGTGGGACAGGCTGTGATGGTCACTGTCACTCCTCTAGATGGTCGTGGGAGTCTTCACTTTTCCTGACTACTGCAATGCCCTTCCCAACGCTGCTTCTTCCCCTCCTCCGGCCCCACTAAATTTGTGCTTTGTATCTCAAAAAAATCTGAAAATCTAAATCTAATTCTGCATCCTTTCTGACTGAGATCTTTGTGTGGACTCTCACTGTTTTTAAAATAAAGGCCCAAGCCTGGGCTGGTAGGTATGGCTCAATAGTAGATACTCGTCTAGAATGGATGAGGCCCTAGGTTTGATTCCCAGAACCACAAGAGTAAAAAATAAGACTTAAGTTTTTAACATGTTCTAGGTCTGGGAATAGAAAGCATAAAACCCTAAATTCAATTCTCAGCACCACACATAAAAGAGAAAAAAACAAATGCTCTCCATAGTCCAACATACCCAGACTCTGCTTACAGAGTTTCCCCAAGATGATTGAAGATGCATCCACATAGGTCTTCCAGGGACTCACCATGCCCTCTTCCTGACCTATGGGTTTGCACATGCCTAGTTAATCCCTTCTCATTTGTTATCAGCCAACCAACTGCTAAACTCTGTCTCTTAAAATCAATAGACATTGATTACAGCTTAGAGACCTATGGTCGGCGGGGTGGCTCAGCTGCTCTGCCAGGCTACACTGTGCAGGGCTGGGCTTGTTCATTCAGCAGAGCAGCTGTGGCCTGGCTGGTGTCTGGTGGTTGCGTGGCTGTTAGTTAAGGTGTCAATGTGGGGGCAACCCGCCTGTGTGTCTCATCTTTCTTCAGCCTAGCCAAGCTTATTTATATAACAGAGTCAATTGTCAGGGGGGTGACTCATCAAAGCTTATTAAAGCCTTCGTTCAGCATTGACTCAACGTTACTTCTTCCACAGTCTATTGACTGAAGTAAGTCCTAGAGTCAGCTCAGATGGAGAGGAGCACGAAACAGATATTTCTGAGGGAAGGAGCCGCCGCATGGCCTTTTATAAAAACGCAGAAAGGCCTGGAACAAATTTTGCTGTCTGTCTACTACATCATCTTTTAGATTTTGGCCGGAGAGAAGATTCTTCAGGAGAGCCTTCGCCAGCTTCCTGCCTGGAGAAAATCACACTGCGACAGGCTTGCCCTGTGAACTCCTACCTAGCACATGTCACAGTTGGAATTGCCTGTGTATTTGTGTGATCATTTGCCTATGGTCTGTTTCTCCCCCCTCTATACACTGATTGCCCCAAGAACAGAAGGAGAGGGAAAACCAGCCTCTCTTTGTGCTCACCATGGTATTTCTAGCTCCTGGCACAAAGTAGCTCCTCAGTAAATATTTATCTGATGAGTGATCACACTTTTCATTTTGTTTTTTTCAGAAGACACTCTGTCTCCTAATAAAATGCTTTCATTAGAAAAAAAAATCATCTTTGGGGACAGGAATATAGCTCAGTGGTATAGTATTTTCCTGCTGTATGCAAAGGCTAGGTTACATTCATACTGCCTGCCCCCAAGTGACTTAAGAGGGAAGCCTTAAGAGGACATTGCACCCTATGCAGAGCAGACATCCCAGGTGAAATGGTTACTGTTAATGTCTTTTGTGATCTAGAACAGAGAAAGGGCAGTAATCTGGTACTTAAAATAGAGTCTCCAATGATTTTTAATAGGCATGGTGGTGCACGCCTTTTATCTCAGCACTCAGAGGCAGAGGCAGGCAGACCTCTGAGTTTGAGGCCAGTCTGGTCTACAGGGCCAGTTCCAGGACAGCCAGAGCTACACAGAGAAACCCTGTCTAAAAACAAAGTAAAATAGAATCTCATGTTGTACTTATGAAACTGAGACTGAGTGCGATGGCTAATCTTTGGCTAATCTTGGTTTTCAGTTTGATGCAGCTGGAAAGAGGGAACCTCAGTTGAGGAAATGCCTCCACCAGATTGCCCTATGGGCACACCTGTGGAGCGTTTTCTTCATTGCTATTTGGCTCAGGAGGGCCCAGCTCACTGTGGGTGGCACCATCCTTGGGCAGGTGGGCCTGGGCTGTATGAGAAAGCTGAAAGTGAGCCTGGGAACAAGCCAGTAAGCAACACTCCTCTGTGGTTTCTGCTTCTAACACCTTCCTTGAGTCCCTGCCCTGGCTTCCCTCAATGATGGACTGAAATGAACCCTTTCCTCCTCAAGTTGCCTTTGGTCATGGTGTTGTACCATAGCAACAGAAAAGCCAAAAGAAAAATGATATTTAAGAAAAAGTGAAGGTGAGGCTCCAGAAAAGGATCCGAGAAATGAGAACAGAAGTCAGAAAAAGCCAGTGTTGGAAGTAAGAAGAGGAAATAATTTCAAGGAGGTGGAAACGGTCAATGACACCATGAGTAGCTGGGAGGGCAGGGAGAGGAACAGAATTCAAAATGACCTGTGCTGTAGAGAACAGAGGAAGTACTGAGTGAAGTCCTGAATGAGCATGTGTTAGTGACATGGGCACAGCCATGTAAGGACCTGAGAGCCTCAGATCCACAGAGGAATGATAAAGCCTTCTCCTCAAGGTGAGAGGCAAAGGGCAAAGCCTTCCCTTCTGGGCGTGTCGATGTGTGTAGAAAATGTCCAGCATACCTTTCTCTCTCTAGACAGTCGTAGCCTGAAGACTGCTCCCCCTCAGAGATTGCTCCAGTTGAGATTAGCTAAACCTTTCTCCTTATCCAACCCTACCCCAGAAACCTTGCCTCCTTGTTTATCTGTAGGCAATAGCCCCACCTTCCTATTCAACTCCATATAATAAACATGCTGAAGGGAAGTGTCGGGAGGTTGGGAGAGCAGAGAGCCTATCTACCTGACCCCAACTATCTGTCTGTCTGTCTGTCTTTTCTTCATTCCCTGGCCACCCAGTTACATCTGTCCCCAGAGCCATGCTGGATGAAGCACTATGCTGTAGATGTTAGGAATTCTTTCAAAGTGTCACTGTGTAAATTCAAAAATTCCTTAGATGCAAGATGGTAATGTGGAAGTGCGGCCATCTATACTTCGTTACTCTGTAGATGAACTTCCAGCACGAATGATTAAGGATCAGATTCTCGTTCCCTTCCCAGTGTGTGGCATGGCCTCTCATTTACATGCACATGTGAGATTATTTCAGTAATTGTCACTGCTGCCGTGACAGTTAAAAACTATTAGCATGGCTGGCCACGGTGATGTATGCATATAATCCCATCACTCAAGGCAGGAGGATGATGAATTCAATTCCAGACTTGGCTACATAACAAGACCCTGTCTCAAAAATAATCGGATGTTGCTCAGTGATAAACCACATACCAAGTCATTCCAAGCACCGTCCAAACGAAAGTTTAGCTTAAGTATGATTTA